>NC_043703.1:112778910-112821455 GCF_006229205.1 Suricata suricatta | reverse complement strand
AGGAGTCTGTGAACATGAAGCTAGATCAATAGGAATGATCTAATCTGAAAAACAGTAGGAAGAAAGATTGGGAAAGAATTGAATTGACCTTCAGGCACATGTGGAATCATATCAAAAGGTCTAACTAACATCTGTGTCACTGGTGTCCCAGAAGGAGAGGAGAAAGTGGTGCAGAAAAAAATTATTGAAAAATAGGGTTGCAAATTTCTCAAATTTGGTGAAGGACAAATGATAGATTCAAGAAGCTCAGCAAATCCAAAATAGGAAAAACTCAAAGAAAACCATGGCTAGACAGGTCATAATCAACCCGCTGAAAGCTAAAGAAAAAGTCCTGAAAACTACTTGTGCTAAATAGCATATCCCATATAAAATAATGAGACCCCATTAGAATTTGAACAGTTTTATGAGGTTAAGTGGGAAATGATATGTAAAGCATTCAGCAGATTATAGACACAAATGGTAGGTACTGTCCTTTGAATTGTAATTCCTTTACTACCTTTCAATACACCACATTTATTTTCTATTGTATTTCTTCAGCCTTCCTGTGGTTTCCTTTGTATGAATTTGATCCCAAAAAGTGGATGCAAAAACATCTTTGATATTATTTTTACCGACATACTTTTGCTTTTGTGGAAATGAGAGTCTCTGTGAATTCACGTCCTGTTTTTGAGCAAGTTTTTTTAACTTACGTGGTTCCTCAGTCGTTACGTGGGTACAATAATGCATCTATTACTGTTTTATAGGGATATTGTGAAGGTCGGATGAGAGGTAGAGAAAAACATAAACACTCCTATGACCAACTAAAACACTGGAAGTCATATCTTTCAGAAACAGTACCAGCTTGGAAGCTCTGAAAGTCTAATTCTCTTAGCAAATCTCATGAAAAAGTACTCTGGAGAAGAGAAGGCTTGACCACATTTCTCCCTAGACCGAGAAGGTTGGGGGTGTGTCAGTAATCCATTCAAGCTTTGCCAGCTGACCCATAGGTTAGGCCAAGCAGTCACCATAGGAAACACAAACAGCCTGTTTAGCAAGGTGTTTTTCGGCTGTTTGAGGCATATTCAGCCCTAAATATTAAGCGCTGCTTCCAGCAAAGTGGAGATCCTAACTTCCGTCTTCTCTTTGGTATAGGAAACTAGGAGTAGTGAAGTTAAGGCGTAAAACATTAGATTCAAATGAAAAACATTGGATTCAGCTGACTAATTTGAACTATCATAACCAAAACAAGTCGGAAAGCCTAAGCGTTTTAACAACGTTTATAAATCCGTGGCCTCCTCGGCTGCCCTCCCCTCTTCCCAGAGGCTCTGAGCAGTAGCACACAAGGTACCACAAGAGATGTGAGATCTAGGTCTTTGGTCCAAACTCAAGCATGGACTGAGAGGAGTCAGCATGAACCAGCACCGGGCAGCCTGGGTTGTAGGAGGTTGTGAAGAATGAGTGAGAGGGGAGTGTTTTCTGAACAAAAGGCAGCTCTGCACAAAGGATGTCATCATGTAAAGACAGAGAGAGCAGGAGTCTCTCACAGGCTAGAGGCACTTTCTCAGAGCGTCTTTAAATCCTTGACCAATAGTGGCAGAAAATCTCACAAGTTTCTTGGGCTTTATGATTCTCTGTTTAACAGAAGGCAGCAAGGGAGAGTGGAAAGAATGTGGAGCCCACATCTAGTGTGGGTTCTGCTTGGTATCCTTAGGAATCTGATATGGACTCAGTTTCTTCTTCCGTTAATAGGAAATAAGAAACCCCTGTTTTTAAACGGGGGTTTCAAATGGCATGCATGAATAGTAGATACTGCTGAAGGAGAAACAGGACTTGAAAACTTCTATATGGTACACAGCATTCTTTTTGTTACACATGGGTAACAAAAACATGGAGAAAAATGAAGACTAACTCAGATTTGCTGTGTTAGTGCAAAATCCAGAAAACCTTATACCATCTTGTTAGTCCTACTCTGATTTCTGGAAGAAGAACGTTATAAAGTCTCCCTGTCCTCTGTGCTTGCCTTTCCTCCTCTCCTTTCCCCAACTCGTCCATATGCAAGTCTGCCGATAGTCCCACGTGTCTCCTCCACCCCATGGTGTTTCTCTCAGGTCACTTTCGCACTTTTTAAAAAGTAGACAAAAGTGTTACTAACTCAAGAAAACTGTTATCTCTGCTCTCAACATACCATCCTAACTATAAACAAATGGCATGACTCTATTTCTGCTAATTTTCATGGGTAAGTGGTAAAACTCCAAATAATATATTTGTTAAGCTAGGTCTAAGAATCCTCCTATGTCAACAACATTTTGCCACACCGGATTCAAATATCCTTTTATACAGGGTACCATAAACCCTGCCTTGGTAATTATGTTTAATAATATTTCAAGTTCTTACTTTCCTCACAGTATGCTTATTAAATCTCTGAAATCTTAATCCAAAAAAATAAATGTAATTTAAATAAAAGAAACTATAATCCCCCAAGGATTTGGGTTGCTAACATTTTGCTTGAAGTTAGCAGACTGAGTTATCAATCAAATGTAAGATTTACCTTAATGTGATTTTTTCATTTACAAAATTTCACCAACATCAGGAAATTCTATCAGTTGTCACAGAGTAAACTAGCAGATGGGTCAATGTACAAAGTTCAAGGCTTCCACGGAAAGAGAACTATACGATTAAAATGATTGATGGGGTACCTGGGTGGCTCAGTCAGTTAAGCGTCTGATTTTGGCTAAGGTCATGATCTTTCGGTTCTTGAGTTCGAGCCCTGTGTCAGTCTGTGCTGACAGCTCAGAGCCTGGAGCCTGCTTCAGATTCTGTGTCTCCCTCTCTCTCCCCTCCCCCGCTTGCACTCTGTCTCTTTCTCTCTTTCAAAAATAAATAAATATTTAAAACTTTTAAATTTAAAATGACTGACAGTCAAGGCTGGCAGTAAGCCACAAATACCAGAACTATCCAGGAAAAGGTGTGCTTTTCAGTGACGGGGAAGGGAAGCATCCTTACCTGTCTTCTGTTAGCTTCATTAGGGTTGTCCCTCGAGTAGAGAAGACAATAAAGGACATTCTTAGCTGTGGGCTGGAAAGGAAAAAGAAATTCTATTAGGGCAGATAGAAAGACTATAGAATGCCATTTCCTTCCAGTGCTTTTCTCTCACGGCTGCCAGAGCTAAGGACCTACAACCCTAAGAGAGACCTCTCGGCTGGTGTCACAAGTATTGAGCCAGCAACTGATTTGAGGCTGGACCAGAGGGGAGACCTGTGGTGTCTCCCTGGAGGCTGCTTCTGATCTGACACTACTGCTCAGTGAGGGCGGATGACCAGTAGGACAGCTATCATCCCTGCCCCGGGCTCTGTCTGAAGAAGCGTGACCCTAGAAGATGGCTGGTCTGCATGGTGTTTATACAAAGAATCCCAAAGAGGTAAAACTTGATAGCGTCTCCACGGCCATCAGGTGAATTCTCTAATGAGAGTGCCTGAACCTGTTGCAGCTTGGTGCCATCAGCCATTAAGGTCCTACTACAAACTCCCTTTGCTCTGAAAGCAGCTCGGTTTCCCCAGGAGGTTATTCAATGAGGAGAGAAGGCGCTGATGAGCCGCGAGAATATCCCGCTGGGTAGTTTTCACACTTCTCATTATTAATGAACACGGTGGCAAGGCTTGTATATGGCAGTGCTCAGGAGCTTGGTCCTGAGCAAAATCCACACTCTCGGAGACAGAACAACTTTCAGCTGAGGACCAAAGTGCTTCTCTGTCTGCAACATGGACTGTCCAGAAATCACAAAAGCAAAACAGACATTAAAAAAAAGAAAGATGGGGACGCCTGGGCGGTTCAGTCAGTTAAGCGTCTGACTTTGGTTCAGGTCACGATCTCATGGTTTGTGAGTTCAAGCTCCGCATTGGGCTCACTGCTATCAGTGTAGAGCCCACTTCAGACACTCTGTCCCCCTCTCTCTTCGCTCTCCTCCTGTTTATGCCTTCTCTTTCTCTCTCTCAAAAATAAACATTTAAAAAAGAAAAGAAAAGATGGACTATGAGACTATAGTGGATTCACCAGCGGAAGTGCTGCTGTCACGGGCTCTCTGTGGGTAGCCAGCTGGTGTATCTGTCACAACATCAACCTGTTTCTTCACCATGCAGCACCCTCCCATCCCTGATATGGCCCCCGTATCTTATAGTTCCCACCTTCTCCAACGTTTCCTAAACCCACCCCCCTTTTCCATTTCTTAGCTTAGGACCTTGCCCTCAATTATGTGACCACTGCAATGATTTCCTGGCTAATGACCTTGCCTGTCAACATGCTTTGTTCCAATTCATTCTACACACTGCTTCCTGAGCTATTTTCCTAAAATATAAATCAGACCTGTCACTCATCTGCTATTAAACTCTCCAATGGCTCCTACTGCCTCTAGGATAAAGTCTACATTCAATACCATATGTCTGATGCATTTTTGGAACCCCTTATCACAGTGTTTAATACTTGGTAGGAGCCCAAGGAGTATGTGGTGAACTGAATGCTGGTATCTTGAAACAGACCTGGGTTCTCTGTCCATGACACAATTCTGCCTATTACCACCTTACTGTGGCTAATCAGCAAAGCACCATCATTATCATAATAATATAAAAATGGTCAACCGTATCAAGTAATACTATGTGCCAGGCACTATTGTAAGTGATGTGCACATATTATCTCATTAAACCAGTAGCAACTTTATGAGATCAGTACTATTATTATTCCCACTTTCCACAAAAGGAAATTGAGACTCTGAGGACAAAGTAATTTTCCCAAGGTCACACAGTGGAAAAGTAGTGGATCTGGGACTTGAAACCAAGCTCCTGGTTCTAGAACTTGGGCCCTTAAACACTTTATCATACTGCCTCTTTTGTAGAGTTCAGCTCTAAAAAAATAAATTTGAAATGTGGGTAATGTAGGGCTCCAAGAGGCAACTGGTATATTTGATATACAAGTCTTGGCTAGAGACACAATTTGGGAGTTTTTGGCATACTGATATCAGTAGAATTGTTCCAAGACAGTGTTAGCAGTGAGAAAGGAAGTGACCCAAATCTAGAACCAACACCCACATTTAAAGGCTTGGCTCTAGTCAGTGAGATGAAAGGAGAACCAGAAGGGAGGGAAGAATTTCAAGGAGCAAGAACTCTCAAGAAAACAAAGCCCCGGTATCTGGCAGAATGGGTGCTGCAAAGACACTCACTGTCTTTGTCCTCTTGGGGCATTAGTTAGGGACTTTGGTGAGAGCAAGCAGGTGGAGGGTGGGGATGAAAACCAGATGGCAGTAGGTTAAAGAATGAATAAGAAGTAAGGATATGGTGATACTGAGTCTTCAAAGATATTTGAATAAGAAACCAGCAAAGAAATAGGTATCTATAGTATCTATAGAGGAACATATGCAGGTCCATTGTTTTCTGTTTTTAAAATTTTTTTTCAGATATGGGGCAGGAGAGATTTGTCTATGTCTATTGATGTAGAAATGGGAGAGAAAAGTACAAGAGAAAAACAAAGACCTGGAAAAGACTAGAGACAATGGGCTAAAATGGGCTAAAATGGAGGGGTCTCCTTCAAAGGGGAATACTTGAACCTCAGAGATATGAGGAAGGACACCCATGCATCTTTTAAGAGTAGGACTGAAACTTGAGAAAAATCACTTTTCTACTATTCCCAGGGTTTTGGTGAAAAAGGAGGTGAAGTTCTTTGCTGAGAGTGATGGGTGAGAGGTGTGGATTGGGGTCTTGAAGGAAACAGAGAAGAGTGAAAAGAGAAAAATCATTCATTCTTTTTCAAAATCTATCCATTTATTTAAAAATATTGATTGAGGATGTACTATGTGTCAGGAACTATTACAGGCACTTGGGCTGCAGCAGTCAAAACACAGTCCCTGAATCTTGGAATTTGCATGACAGTGATATCTTTATGCCACACTCTGAGGGGGTCCATAGCCAAGAAAGGCCAGAGGAGACAACCGGAGGAAAGTGTCTCATGGTCTGGATTAAGCCATGTCAACGTCTCTGGTTCTCAGTTTCCTTATCAATAAAATGAAAGGATTGGATTAAGTGGTCTCTTAGTTCCCCCAACCCCTACCTCTCAGTGTCTTTGATTCTAAGACTTTGAGGCATCTGGAATTGCTGAAGGAACAGCAAAAAAGAAGTGCTGAGTGGCCACTCTAAGCCAGGTGCTGGGCTAGTTGGTCTGCACATGTTTTCTCTTCTAATTTCCACATGCAAACCAGGGTTCAACCAAGGTAAGTCAATTGCTATGGTTGCACAATGGAGCTTGGATTCAAGTCCACATCTGCTTAACTTCAAAGTCCTTTCCAGTAGACTCCTCTGCTTCAGAAAAAACAGAACACCAGAAGGGCAGATAGAAACAGAGCAGATACTGTCAAGTGTCTAGGGGCAGATTTGTTTTATATCTCTCCAAAGGATATAATGGACATAATGGATGAGAGTATAGGAAAGGACATGTTGGTTCAACAAAAAAAAGACTTTTCCAGAAACTGGAATTGTCCAACTATCGGGCTGTTTGCCTCCAAAGGTAGCAGTTTCTCACCAGAGCTATTCAAGTTAAGGGTAGCAAATGCCTCTTAGGATAGTTTGGGAAGTCATTGTTTTCAATTGTAAGCTTCTATAATTCTCTCAAATACTTTGCTTTTAATAGCACTCATATATTTGCTTCTTTCCCCTTTCTCTCTCTCCTCTTGGCATCTGCTTTTTGCAAGTGTCTGGGCTTAGATGCTGCCTGCTGCAGCTTCAAATTTTTGGCATCCCAGAGAGGACACCTCCTATCCCTTCCCCTCCCATCAGGCAGGCAGGTAAGAGATCACTAACTGAATTCGGAGGGAATGCTTTGTCATTATACTGGTCTCAGGGGACAATCCGTCTTCTGAGATAAAGAATCATATTCAAAGAAGAAGCTTATAATTACTCACATGGGCTGGAAAACTCTACCAATGCCAAGACACAGGAGCGGGGCTGCTTTAGGGTTCACAATGGTCCTAACAATTTTACCAAAGACCTTGACAAGTGGCTTCAAGCACATCCATGAAAGCTATCACAGTTGTGCCATCCTTCAGAGACTGTACCCCACAAGGGTAAAATGACCTCCTTTCCTTTGCCAGTGGGCATCTATACTTCCTGGAAAGTAGGACCTCCAAGGCTTTGCAACATTTATAGTGCAGTTCAAAACTGCATTGTCCTTGGAAAGTGGTGTACAGAACGCTCGGAGAATTCTACCTATTAGGACACACAGCCAGGATGAGCAACATGGTGGTTTCCTTGGGACTGAGGAGAGCTCTCAGAATGTGAGATTTTCAGCATGATAACAGGGAAAGTTCTGGGCACACTGGAATGAATTGGTCACCTTTCACCCTACACCTTTTTACACCTGAGTCCAGCTAGAATAAGCCAAATGGCTCAATGTGATGCACTGTGAAAGAAAATGTTAATGATCTTTCTAGAAGAGTATATTGTTCACTAAGAGAGACAGCGGTAAAATTTTGGTCTTATAACCAAATCAGGGTCCTCCTGAAAACATAAAGCCAAAAGTTATTCTAATACGTGGCAAAGCTTAAAACAAATTCAAGTCTCTGGCCGAAGATCTGAAACTCTACCTTTGTCAAAAAGCATGCCCAAAGTAGTTAGTAATTAGTAGAAGAGCAAACATGGGCTAGTTTTATTCATGGCAGTGCACTATACATTGTACTTCTCACCTGATGAATTTATGAGCCAACTGTTCCACGAAGTAATAGATTTCATTCCAGTGGTGCAGCACACTTCCTGATCTAGGAAGACAAAAGCAGATGGTACTTAATCAGGTGTTCATTCATCTTTACCTTGTATCATTTCTCTTTATGTTCTATTATTTTACATTCAACCTATACGTTAACTGGGCTCATTATCAGAAGCTTCTATAACTTTGGAAATCATTTGAAAGGTGTTTAGACTCGGGGCACCTTGGTGGTTCAGTTGGTTAAGCATCCAACTTCAGCTCAGGTCATGATCTCACAGTTTGTGAGTTCCAGTCCTGCGTTGGACTCTGTGCTGACAGCTCAGAGCCTGGCTTCTGCTTCAGATTCTGTGTCTCCCCCCCTTTCTGCCCCTCCCATGCTCTGTCTCTCTCTGTCTCTCAATAATAAATAAACATTAAAAAAAAAAAAGAAAAGAAAAGGTGTTTAGAATCAATGTTAGCATTTTTGGAAATTTTGTTAAAGAACCTCCCTTCTCTCCCCCTTCTACGCCCACATGACTGCACTAAAATAATCCCTGGGCCCATCCAGATTCACAGGTCAGTTTCAAATCTTTCAGAAACCCTTGTTTTTGTGCTATTTAAATTATTCATTGATTAGGAAGAAAAACAATTCCAGTTTATTTAAAGGAAATTAGCACAAACTAGATGAACAAACACAAAGACAAGCACATCCCCCTCTTCACAGAGTCAACTTTCATTTGTAAATAACAGATGCAAAATCTCTAAATAAACTGTTAGCAAAACAAATCCAGCAGGAATCCGAAAGAATAATAATTAATTAACCAGTGGAGTTTATTTCAGGAATATATGAAGGGCTCAATATTTAAGAACATTTAATGTAACTATTAAATAATTTAAAAAACAGGAAAAGCTATACAGCCTTTCATTATATTAAAAAGGAATCTTCTTCCTTAAAAAGAGGGAAACGTTTACAGAATTTTAGGTTTGGGAGAGGGCTTCTTTATTTTCCAAGACTGTCTTCTGTTTTACGAATACCATGTATCACTATTCCAACTCAGCTTGTATTTTCCACAAAGCCCATACCCAGTCTGTTGCAGTGACGTCATAGTAGGTTTTTCTGTTCTAACTCATTCTTTCTGTAGCTGCGATGCCACTTTCCTTTCATTGAGGATGTGTTCCAGCTGAGTGCAGCGTTGCTACCTGTCACTCTAATACTTGTTGAGATTAAGAATTTGTTCCTTCTACTCGGACATTTTGTACAGTTTCCACTGGTTTCAGATTACTTGTATTTTTTATTCACTCATTTACCTTAATTTTGACTTCTAAAAAGATACTTGTTGCTACTTTTTCCTTTGTTTCAGACTAGTCTATAGATTTTTTAATGTTTTTACTTTATTTATTTTTAAAGAGGGAATGCACACAGGGAGGCACAAAGGGAGGGGGCGCGGAGAGGGAACCTCAAGCAGCTCCATGCTCATTGGGGGGCTCCATTCCACGACTGTGTGATCATGAGCTGAGCTGAAATCAACAGTTGGATGCTCAACCGACTGAGCTACCTAGGCACCCCTATTCTACAGATATTTAAGATGATTCCGTGCAATAGATTTTGTGCCTTCATTTTCACAGTATAATAACCCAAGAATTCTCATTCTGATTGAGTGTATTCCATCTTTATAAGGAGAATTTATTTGTCCCTGCCCCACATCCAAAGATAATTTATCTGACCTGAAGAAAGGGGGACAATGTTATGGTCATACAGTGAAAGGCTCAGTATCATAGGCTATCTCATTTTCCCCAGCTTAATCTGTAACTTCAATTCTAGGAAAAATTTTGAAAGGATGTTTTGTAAAACTCAAAAATTGACTTTAAACATGAAATGAAGATTAAAAGTCTAAAAATAAAGCAATTGTGAAAAAGAATAATAAAGCTGGAAAGCTTGCCCTCTCCAATATAATGACCCCATATGCATGACATATAAAATAACTGTGGAGCCACTGGAGTAGAATAGAGAACCCAAACCTCAATCCACATGCGGTCTTGCTATATAGTGAAAAAGGGGATTCAAACTGAGGGCTGAGAACTAATCCTTTAATAAGTGATGTTATGACAGTGGATTTCTAATTGGAAAAAAACCAGTTAGATCACTGTCTCATACCAAATATAACCCTAGATGTATTATAAACATAATGGGAAAAACAAAACTTTAAACCACTGAGTGAATTACAGAAGGAGATTTTTATGTCCTCAGGTTAGTGAAAGGTTTCTTCAGCCAGGTACAGAAAATAGGATTTTTTTTTAAATGAAAATGATAATTTTGACTACCTGAACCATCTACAATTCTGAATGACAAAATGGTACCATAAACAGGTTCAAAGACAAGAAAGGAATGAAAAAAGATGTCTGCAACAAATAAAAAAAGGCAGAAATTTGTGTCCAGGATATGTAAATAATTGATACAAGTAAATATTACAAATGCAAACAATAGGGGTACCTGGGTGGCTCAGTTGGTTAACCATCCAACTTTAGCTCAGGTCATGATCTCACAGTTTGCAGGTTCGAGCCCTGCATTGGGCTCTGTGCTGACAGCTCAGAGCCTGGAGCCTGCTTTGGATTCTGTGTCTTCCTCGCTCTCTGCCCTGCCCTCACTTGTGCCCTGTCTCTTTCTGTCTTTCAAAAATGAATAAATGTTAAGAATTTTTTTTTAATTTTAAAAAGGCAAACAATAGAAAAATAGACAAAGAATCAGAGCACACAATCCCCTAAAGGATAGTAAATCAGCATTTGAACATTTAACTCTTCTAGTTAATATAGAAATACATAATTAAACAATTGTTTGGGCAAGAACAAGAAATTTCCTCTGGTGGCAGCATAGAGCCCTGCAGAATTGGGGGTGAGGAGATGGGTAGATGGGGAAAGGAATCTGGGTGAGGAGGGAGGCAAGGACCCCCCCCTCTCAAAAATAAACCTTTTCCAGTAGACCTTTTCCATTCTGGCCTCTCAGCCTTTATACATGTTCCAGCTGCTTGGGACACTCCATGTCCACACTGGCAAACTCCTACTCATTCTTTAAGACTCAACTCATTCTCTGCCTCTTGCCTTTGACTAACACAGATGGGGCTCATTGCCCCTGCCCCAGGCTCTCGGGGCACCACATACATCTATCAGTCATTATTATCTGCTCTCTCTGTGAGGGATTTAGGGATATTTGCCTCTCCAGCATCAACCTGTTTGTTTGGTGGAAGAATGAAAAGCATGAAAAGAAGAAGCCTCCATTGCTCAAGGAAGCTTCTTGATCTTTTGCCAGCTGGACACCAGTACTTCTGCCCTCAATTAGATAAACACTCTCAATTTGGTACTCAGACAGCTCCAGCTAATTCCTGTGACCCCGTGTGAACCTGAGGAGCCTTCCCATATGGGCCAACGACTCTAGAGCATAGCTCCTTGGTGAATGGACCTACCTCATCATCAATAGAAGAACCGAATGGCATCTCCCAAGAGCTCACCAGAACTGCACATCCTAGCCCTGGGCTTTTAAAGCTTTGGAAATCCTCTTTCATTAGGATCCAGGACATCATCCTGGACAGGACTCAATTGTATACTTCAAATCTCAAAGACTGGTCCTGGCTGCTTTCCTTCAGCCATGGGGCAAATGGTCTGGTCCTGGAGTTACTGGCATGGGCCCAATGCTATGTAAGTGCCTCAGAAGAGGTAACACATGAGTGGCGATAAGACATAGTCTGATCTAGAAATCTACAAGTTCTTTCCATGGGAATCAGGAGATTTCCTTGAACATTGGTCATCTGTGCCCTCTTCTGAAATGTAGTGTTGTGTGTCAGTCCACATGACCAGGATGAGGACTATCTGAGGGGTAGTGCAAGATGCCTAATGATTAGAGAGGAATCCCTATACCTCCTTCATCCCAAGTTTGATGTTCTCATAAGTAAAGAAATCCTACAATGTGTGAATTCTTTAGGAGGGAGAGGAGGAGGCAGAGTGTTGGTGAAATAGGAACTTGAATCAGAATTGAGGGACTATTCTTGGTTGTTTGACTAAGGAGCTGAGGTCTGAAGTAAATTCTCAGGTTACCATTTCTTTGTTTTCAAGGATTGTCCTTATTTAACAGCTACAAATCTATTTGCATTGCTTTACTTAAAGTCACTCAATAACAGCTCACACTTTCACACTGTTTGTATTAAAACATTCCTTTTTCATGACTCTTCCCTCTGACATGTAAAATGTACACAATTTGGTATTCATGTGATTTGTTGATGCTACATATAAGGGGAAGATCTGAGAAAGTACCTCAGGTGTTAAAGAAAAGTTTGTTTCTATCTGGAAACCTTCTTGCTAATGGGCAGGAACTGTATTTTCTCAAGAAGAAAATAAAATAAGATCCCTAAGACAAAAATGGAGACAAGGATATTTGATAGGCTTGCTTCTCCTATCCCAATTCTGCTAATAATTGCCCCAAGACTGCTGAGGTTTGTTCCATACTTACACATGATCATTCTTTATGCAATTATATAAGCCTTGACCAAAATATACCCTTTTGGGGATACACTTGAAATGTACCTAGTCTGCTACCTCAAGTGTGGGTAAATATAACCTAAGATTCTGGGAACCAAATTGATTTTTTCTTCTCTGGGTTGCCATGGGATCCCAAGGGCTTTAACCTACTCAAGGAGCAGAGGAATATAGGATCATCTATTTCTGTACCTGGGAATCCTTCTAGTCCTTATTACTGAGTCTTCTTAACTGGCACATGCACTCTATGTGCCACCCCAAGGTCATATTACCCCCTGGGAAATGAAAGAGCCCTGTGTCAGTTGCTTATGGGTTTAGCATGGAGGTGAGCTTGTTGGGGGTACTGCTTATATTTCTTTAACTCAAATCTGCAGGAGCAAAAGGCTTACTTTCCTGGTGCCATAGTCCTGCTTTCTGCCTCCTCACTACCCACAGGTCATAGCTAGACTTCCTAACCCTGAACTCTAAATACATCATTCATAGGTCCTCTGTAAACTATCAACTGTGACCTCACCCAAACTTCTGTCTTTCTCCCACAGGGATAGATATGTTAGGATAGATATGGGTCTTTGACTCAATTTAGACTTTCTGTTAAAAGATGCATGTCTCACTTGCACTTTGCCTTATAAATTGGTTTTCTGGTTTGGAATATGCTCTAGTAGGTACTCCCAGAATAATCAACACAGGGTAGTATGTCCATGTTCGGATCACTGGCTTCCTCTCAACCCTGAGGACTTAAGTGGATTCCTGGTCCCAGCCAGAAATAGGGTGTTAGATGGGGAAACAGCAGAGAGTGGATTCAATTCCAGCTTCCATCTACCCTACAAAATATAAAACATCGCATTAATCGTACCAATCTATTAAAGAGTTAACGATCTTAAAGTCCCACTTATGGAGTCCTGATGTTCTCTTCAGGCAGTAATGGGTCACCCAGCCATTGTTACGAAAGCTCCATGGTAGAAATAAAAACTGCTTCTTAGCAATTCAAGCAATACTTGCACATGTTTCATTGGACTCTGTTATGGATTTTAAAAAAACTTCTTTTAAGACAAAGTCATTGGTAAACTATAGTCATAGAGAGCTGAAATGTCCATGTTCTAGAAAATCAGCAGATGTGAAAGGTCCTTGATATTTGACTCAATTAAATCTTAATTAAAATACAATGCTAGCCCCTGAAGATTTCCATAATCCAGCTGGGTATCAGGACGATGTGGAGTCAGGCTCCTTATTGGGATTTTGTGCCTTGGTGCCACAAGTATAAGTCTCAGCAAAATTTGGAATTCAAGGGGCCTCCAGGAATTCTGCTTGACACAGTCCTTCAGAGTTCTGTGCTTGAAGATCCATTCAATATACTTGGGTCTACTCAAACTCAGAGTCAATGCCTTCTCACACCACTTTCTGACTTGACTTTGAGAAAGGCTTCTCAGATCATGGGATGGCAAAGCCACCAGTCCTCCCTACTAGCTCCGCAAGGAGGTAACTGCTGGGGGGCAGCTCCAAAGTTTACTTATTTTTGTTTTTCTATGCCCTCTCCAATATTTGGAACATAGTAAGAAGTCAACAAACTTTTGTGACATTGCATTCATTATGTGTTTTCAGCAAGGGATTTCATATGTAACCTGGCTTTACCCTCAGATTACTGCTCAATTACTTCCAAAGGTCTAATATGCAAAGAGTAGGAGCAAAATAAGAACTCTAAATCTCATTCTGATTTGTTTTCTGAAATACATTCTTTTGGGCTTATGTGAGTTTCCAAACCTCCCTGTGGTTAAGCTCCTTAGAAAACACAGGCTCTTTCCATTAGCCACACACATAACCGGAGTCAGAAAGAATCAAGTGGGCCAAACTGAATTTAAATTGTCCCCCCTTCTTTTGCACATGGGTTAGAATAAGGCAAAAGGGGAAACAGCTTGTATTTGAAACCATCACCCACAAGTCTTTTAATCCTGGAAGAGAGAGTTGCTCTAACGATGGAAATTATAAACTGTCAGTCCCACTGTTCTTTAGCCCCACCCAGCTGAAGTCACTCATGTCCTAGGTGACCCACCCCAGTCCCCAGCTAGTCCTGGAGGGTGTGCAGGCTCAGGCGCCACTCAGGGGGACAAGCAATTAATTCGTCTGTCAAAGGCCCAGCATTCATTGTGCCCCTCCCCCGCCTCCCCAGATTCTTCCTTGGCCTTCCTCATTCCTCCTAACCTCACACTGCACTCAAATTGGCTGGAGCCCGAAACCCAGCCCAGGCCTTATCCTATTACTGACGGGGTCATGGCCAAGCCTTCCTCAGGCTTAAAAAGCTTGACCTTGACTCTTGCCTCTATTCCAACCTCCTCAGATACCAGTCCAGGCCCAAACCAAGCCATTGAGCACTGCACTTTGAGTGTGGAGGGCTCTTGTCTGTGCAGTGGAGACCCCAGTCCGGGATGCCCAGCCCCACCCTACTGACTTGTGAGGGATTTTTCCTTTAGTCAATCTGACTGATGGCTGTAAAAACAATGACTTTCAAGCTGCAGAATGCAACCTATTAGTGATTTGGAAAATCATTTTGGTGGGATGTTGCCAATATTAAAAACAAATTGAAATAGAATGGAATAGAAATATTAGGATTTATTGCATGCTGTAAAAGAAAGTAATTCTGTATGAAACTTTTGGTCAATTATATATAAGTAATATGATAGGTAGGTAGATAGATGTAAACTGTATTTTCTCTTGTGACTCAGAACAAAAGTATATTATAGCAAAGAATGTACTCCTTTCACCTCTATTAATTTGCCTTTTCCAGCGAATACACACACACACACACACACACACACACACACACACACACACACATACCAGGAAAAACCCAAGATATTATCTGATATCAACTATTCATATGTTTGGTGCAAATTTAACACAAAACTATAGTTGTTAGGAAAACAGAAATTGGTTCGCTGTCCAAAAGGTATCTCCCATCTTTAAAATGAACACCAAGATGTGACAGGTGAGGTCCCCAGGTTACCGGGCAAAGCCCCCAGTGTGATCGATGGACGACCACTAGGTGACCATGACCAGACGAGGACAGCAGCGTGGCTGCTGGGAAGTCAGCGCCCCCCTTCATGTGCATGCCACGAGGACACAATAAGCCATGTGAGTGAGAGAGTGGAGGGCGGGGAGGGACAAAACCTCAAACCTGATTTACTGGCTGTTTAAATCCTTACCCTCGGCTAAGATTTCTAGTTTGGAAAAAAGTCCGTCTCCTCTCACCACACCTGCCCCCAGCAGGAGGGTCTTCTGTGGATTAAAAAAGCAGCTTTAAATTATTTTCTATATATCCAAGTATAGGGAAAGTGGGGTTTTTTCCTACCCCGGGATACATATATTTGTAATTACTGCATTTCTTTATACAGAAATGTGGAACAATTTACTCTTGAGGCTGTTCAGATCAGCAGTTACAGGCACGGACTTGGTGAGTGCCCACGTGAGTTCCACCCTCTGATGGGAGTTCAAACTCCTGTTCTGCCACTTACTAGTATGACATTTGAACGAGATGTTTTGCTTTCTTACACTTCAGCTTCCTCCTTTATACAATGGGGGTAATAGTATCTATCTCGTGAGGATTGTTTTAAGGATTAAATCTAATGATCTCAAGGTGCTAAGTGTCCTGCCGGAAATGCAGTGAGCACAAAGGACACAGTGGCCACTCTCCTTTCCCACAATCATGATAGTAAAGTCCCTGGGTAGGATCTGAAGTGCTTGTTTTCTTATCCATCACCGACACCTGGGATTACCTCTCTCTGAAACATTTGTAAGTTTTATAGATGAAAATGGATCTTCACTGCAATTTTTATTTGGATGCACTTAATTATCAGCCACAGATATTTTTTCATATTTATTGTTCACTTTGTTTTAAAAACATTGATTACAATTAGCATTCCTTTCTTTTTTTTAATGTTTATTTTTGAGAGAGACAGAGAGACAGAGTGCAAGCAGGGAAGGGGAACAGAGAAGGAGAGACACAGAATCTGAAGCGGGCTCCAGGCTCTGAGCTGTCAGCACAGAGCCTGACGCAGGGCTTGAACCCACAAGCTATGAGATCATGACCTGAGCTGAAGTCCAACACTTCACTTAACCGACTGAGCCACCCAGGCATCCTTTGAATATCAATTACGACCAACCACATAATTTGCAGAAATCAGCACAAAATGAAAAGGAGAGCCTCTTGTTCAAAAATTATTAAAAATTTCAAGATGGTGACAGCAGAGCATTAAACCGAGTGCCAGACTTCTGTAAGTGTGGGCTCCCGGGTGACTACACAGGTCCCGTGAGCCTGTGAGGCGGACCCTGCCATCAATATCCTTTGCCCATTTCTACTGGGGTGCAAATGTTTTCTTGGCCCAGGGGTCAGCAAACTCTCTGGAGAGGCCCAGGCAGTAAATACTTCAGGCCTGCAGACTCTGTGGTCCCCACAGCAACTACTCAGATCTGCTGTTGTCGTACAAAAGCAGCCTTTGAGAGAAAGCAGCCACTGATAGTACATAAATTTAAAAAGTGTGGCAATGCTACGATTTCATTTACAAAAACAATCTGCAAGCCATAGTTTGCCGACCTCTGTCCTAGACAGTGACTTTCTTTTAGTTTTCCTCATCACAAAAATCTATATATTTTTCCTGGTAGCTGAGGTTTTAGTGTACCTTCACTACTCATTTCCTGTTATTTATTGCTGGGAATGTAGACTGAAAAAATTGTGCCTTGGGATATATACGGAGGCATTCTTTGCGACCTAATAAATATTTCATGGATATTTGAAAGGAAAGTTTATTCTCTGTGGGGTACAGGGTTCAAAATATATGTATTAAGACAGCCTCATTAATTATTATTCATACCCTCTATGTTCTGTGAACACTTAAGTATTCGGAGAGATATCTTTTCAGATTCCACTGAGAAAATGATTTGGTTTTCATCTTTGGCCGTCAAGAATGGATGAGAGTTATCTTAATACATTTCCTAAGTATTGAAGCACCCTTGCATTTCTAGGATAAATTTTACTTGGTCTTGGTATATTATCCTTTTATGACACTGTTGGTTTTATTTTGATGATATTTGATTTTGGATTTAAAGTTTTTATTCAGTTTGGTCAGAAGTTTTGCATATAAACATGCTATCTTTCGTAGATATTGATATCAGATATCTGTGAGCTTCCTAAAATACACTGGGAGACTCCATCTTTTTCTGCTTTCTGGAAAAGTGTAATACTGAACTTCTCTGTTCCTTGCAGATGAACTTTCCTAGAACTTTCCACAAAACTCCACTGGTCCAAAAACCAAAGGACCCACTCACAAAAGCAAATTAGTCCCTCTCAAATGTCCAGATTCTACTAGGAGAGGGCAAAATTAGAAAGATCGAGCATTTTGCCTAACTGAATTTTCTAAAATCACAACATTGGACTCTTATTAAATCACTTTGATTCAAAATTTAGGAATTTCCATACCTCCTACTACCTAGCCAGTAGGGGCACCTGGGAGGAAGAAGAGGGTTTTGGGAGCTGAAAGTAAATGGCATTTTTGCTTTTTTGTTTTGTTGTTGTTGTTTTGTTTTGTTATTTTGTAGATGAATGGAGTAGAAAAGGAGTAACTTTTCTTCTATCCTGAGTAGAAAATTTCCATTTTTCATTTCCCCTTTTGAGCATCTATTCATTAAGTTTTATGTGTCTGTATAACATCATATTAACTTCTCCAGGGCCAATTACCTACCTCTGTTTCTTTCATACTGCATCTTTTTCTTGTTCTTTATTTCCAATATACTCTCCATTTCAATGACAATATTTTCTAGTGCTTTTTCTCAGTAAGGGTACGTGGATGGCAAACATTTTGAATTTTGAAAGCCTAGTTATGGAATTTAAATATCACATTTCACTCAGAACTCTATAATTATTGAGAAGTTGTGTGTGTGTGTGTGTGTGTGTGTGTGTGTGTGTGTTTTGAGCATTTAATGCTGTAGGCTAAAAAGAAAAAAATCTAACGTCAGTCTGAGTCTGGCTTTTTATGTGGGGGAAAGGGAAACCTATTTATTTTTCTTTTTTGGAGGAATGTAGACATTTCTATTTATCTTATATATTAAGAATTTATCTAAGGTTGTGTATGTTGCGGATCCTTTTAAAAAATTATTTAGCTTGAGTATTTGGTAAGTCTTCTAAATGTTCTCTTTTCTCTTCCTAGAATTTTTATAGTGAATATATTTTGTATAGTTTTTGTATACATATTTTCTTATTGTGTGTATATGTGTGTGTGTGTTTATATATCCTGTCCTTAGCCTTTGTAGCACGTATCTCCTGTCTCATCATTTTCAACTCTGTATTCTTTCTGCTTGAGTTCTGGGGAAAGCTCCTTAAAGTGTCTTCTGATTAAGTGAATTTACTTTCTGTAATATTCAGCATGGTGGACATTGTTTCCAATGGATTTGAATAGTCAGAAATAGCATACTTCCTCTCCAAAACTTCTTATTTTCAGCTTGTTCCTTTTTCATGACAGGCTGTTCTTGTTTGTTGATGCATTATTTTCTGAAAATTTACTGACAATACTAATTAGATATATATTTGCTTAAATGGCTTCCATGGTCATTGTCACTTCTTTTATATAATAACTATTATATTTACAGTTTTCTTTAATCTTGATTCTCTTTTTTGGTAATTCCTTGAAAATTATCCCTACCCCCCCTTTTTTTTAGAAGAATCTATATCTATTTGAAAATGTTTTCCCATTTTCTTCTCGTGACATCTTTGCTAAATATAATATTTTAGGTCATAAATGTTTCCATCAAAATTCTCCACCATTTAATGTGTCAGAACTTTTGTAGGTAACCCATGTCTTTACCACTCATAAAATTTTTCTTTTGTCTTTGAGATTAAAAATGATCACAAGGAAATGCCTAAGTATTCATCTCTTTTAATTAACTAATTACATTTTATTGTTACTTGATAAGCTTATTCAATCTTCACTTTCAGGTTTTTCTTAAGTCAGGAAAATTCTATTCAACCTTTGAATGCTTCTTCTAGCCGATACATTAGCAACTGAAATTATCTGGTATATGGGATATCTATTTTCATCATTCAATATTTCTTACTTTATCTAACTCATTTTCCTACTCAAATTTGGAGAATTTCTCAAACCAGTCTTCATCAATTTATTTCATTTTCTGTATTGTCGGTTTGGCTCTAAGGTGACTTTATATTTTTCCCTATTATTTTGTATTTTGTTAACTGTTCTTGATTCTTTGTCTCCTCATTTCATATTTTATCTATTTCATAGATTTCTTATTTTATTTAACATCACTGAAATTATAAAACATATGGTGCTAACACTATCCTCTTTTGCTTTGAAGATTCTTTGTATCGAAATCTGTTCTTGGGGATTTTGTTCAATTCCCATTTTAGGTTGCTGAAATTTTACAGGCCCTTGAATGTGGGAAGGTGTAGCTGGGTCTGGTATTTGCTTCCCACATAGTTTCTTGTGGTGTTTTGTCTTTGTTTTGCCTCATTTCACACTCATAAACTTCTCTAAGATCTTAATCTGGAAGAAGAGAATTGTTTTGGTGGCTAACGTAAGCTTCAGTTATTGTTCCATCACTTAGAGGAGAATAGGGAATGGAATCGACCCTCATCATTTGCCACAGATGAATTTCATCCTCACAAGGTTTGCGTGTTTTTATTTGGACATGGTTACATCCATTCCAGCTTGCCATTGGTAGGGGGTTTGGGCCTGGTATCCAATTCAGGTCCATATTTTGCTGTACCTGACATCTTTCCTGATCCCGACTGCATCCACAGAATCAAACACAGAACTCTGCCATTTCCCTGGAGGTCCAGGATCTATGAGGACGCCTCAGCAAAGCTGGACAGACCCACGGTCATGAAGATGCCTAGGGCTCATGGGCTCTCTCTTTTGTGGTGTAAGTGCCCCTTCCTTATCCAGGGCGGTGGCTTCTGCCCAAGGCAAGAGGGATCCAAGGAGATGGTTCTCATCACTCTTATGTCCCACTCTTTACTTCAAACTCACTTCTAGATTGGGGATTGTTCTTGAAACTCCTCCCAAATCTTACTCTTCATGTTTTCTACAACTTGGCAACAGAGTTGAAAGGCTAACATCCTTCAAACTCAGTCCATCTGTCTTATTTCTAGTGTAATTTCTTATAAGTGTGCTGCATGTCAATGTTACTGTCTTTAGTCTTTGGACCTGCTGAAGGCTTCCCCCAGATGCCTCCTTAAGACTTTCTCTTTTAGGGGATTGGGGGCAACTGTAGGTGATAGTGGGGGGTGGTGGTGGTGGTGGTGAAGGAGAAGCTGTGTATGTTCAGCTTCCTTTTCAGAAATCCTAAACAAACTTTCTTACCTCTCACTAAGACCTTCAGCTCATTAAATTTGAGTTCCAGCATTTATGATGCCCTAAAAGTACACTTCCAAAAGTCACCGATGCTTTATTTCTGCTAAAGTATATGGCCTTTCTCGGCTCTCATCTTGCTGGATGTATGTATAATATGGATAAATACAACACACACTATTTATTGTTTCAACAAATTGATTTTTGAATGCCTACGAGGTCCTTTTGAAACCATAAGGATCAGTAATTCCAACACTTGATATTTATTAAGTACTTACTAAGCAACAGGCATTGTGGTGAGCACTTTACACACATTGCCATTTAGTGATAGTAGCTAGCACTGCATGAGCACTTTCTACATGCTCATAGGATTCTGTTTTAGACCCAACCACCCCATGTAATATTATCTCCCTTTTTACAAATGAGGAGACTGAGTTCACAAAGAGGTTAAGAGCTTGCTCAAGGACACACAGCTAGTTAAGTGGTAGAGTTGGAATTTGAACTAAGGTGGTCCGGCTCTAGAGTCCCACGCTCTTAGTCTAAACACTATGTTCATAGTCTCCTTTCTGGTGTTTGAACCTGGGCTCTTAACACCTATGCAACACTGCCTCCCCATGGAAGGGTCAGGAAATGCACAATTACAATTTATAATGCTAGGTGTTAACATAGTGAGAAGTACTAGAAAATCTCCACAAACTCTTATGGGAAGGTGGGAGAGGGTACACCAGGAAAGGCGAAAAATTGGTGCACTTGACGGGAATCAGTAGTGCTGAATTGGTTGACCATTTTTATGGAGTAAAACATACATGGCGCTTCATCAATTTGGCCTTTAATCATCTCCCCTTTTGTTTTTTTGATATTGTCTTTTATGACATTTAATAATCAGGATGGGCATATATTTTAAAATTCAGACACATTTTCAAAAGTAAAATAAGAAGCCATTTATAAATGTCCAGGGACAAGAAGCATAAGCCAGTAATGTCCTGGGCCATGGCTTATTGATTAGTGGTTAGATTATGGCTGTCCAATGGCATCTTGATTTCCTTTTATTTTTTTGACTGGTGTATAGTTACAGTTAGGATACTTCATTTTTAGAATTTGCTATGTGATTTCCATAAACTTGGTATTGGCATTATTTTATATGTGAGAAATGATGTCAGAATGACTATGGTTCTGATCATAATCCTTTGCCACCAAGATCTTGACAAAGCTCTGTTCCAGGTGGTTCCTACAGGTATTTGTTAATTGGAGCTGTAAATGGTGGGGCAAAGAAGATAAGGCCACTGAATGAGACTCCAGAAGACAAACATTACAGGTTATTCTTCTCTATCTCTTGATAATCAACCATTCTGCTGCTTGTCATGCAATATGAGTTGTTAGGGAATTGAGACATTCGAACAAGGAAGGGATTTTGAATCAAGATGTAATGTAGAGAGGTGGTCGTTCTTTTTTTCTACTATAGGGAGCCCACAAGTGACAGGAGGGGGCCAAGTACTAATGATCATCTGATAAGAGTAAGAGGGTATCACCTATGTAAAGATGGGAGTGGTGATAGAGGACATTAGCATGGGTTAGTTCAGGGAACCAGAGAGGAGAGTTTTATTGGAAATTACAAGCGTGAGGGTGTGGTAAGAGATGAGACTAGTGAAACAGATAGTGGCCTGAGCAATAAGGCTCTTGAATACCTTGCTAAAAGGTTCACATTTTATCCTAAAAGAATTCTGGATAAGTGTTTAAAGGTTACAGGGTGGGAAAGATGATGTCAAGATTAGATCTGTGTTCTAAAAAGATTAATTTGTGCCACTGTCGAGAATACACGGAGGGGTGGGGAGGAGGAGGGGAGAAAGTAGGTACGGAGAACAATTCAGAGAATATTTCAATGGACTGGTTGAGAAAAGGAAAAGGCCTGAGGTATGGCACCGAGGAGGCGGAGAATGGGGTCATGTGGGATGATCACAGGACTGATGTCAGGGCAGGTGCTGTCCAGCTTTGCAGTAAGGGAAAGAGGATTACTCCCAGATCTTTGGTGTAAGTGCCTGGGGGTTATGGTGATGTCATTCCCCAAGACAAGAAATAGAGGAAAAGATGATATAAAATAAACTGGATTATTCTTCCACTGGAATTCTCTCCTTGCCTCAGTGGTATAATTCTTCACTGGTTTTCTTCTGACTGTTCTGGAAACTTCTCAGTATTACTTAATGGAGTTTCTTCTTTGGCACAGATATTCCTCTAAGGTTGGACCCTGGCCACCTCTGTCAATACACTCCACCTCTTCTTGACATTTTAAAAATCCTGAGATTATCTTGATATTATCTCAGTATTACTTATTATTCATATCCACATTTTATTTTCAACTACTACCCTTGGGCTAACAACACTGAAATCTTTATTCTCAGTCCTGAGGTATAAATCCAGCTGCCTGCTCAGCATCTCCACCCAAATGTCCTACATGTTCAGACTCAACACGTCCACACTAAGTCCTCTTTCCTTTGAAACCTACTCCTTATTCTGTCAACCCTTTCCTCTTCCACATGCCATGTTCATCAGGTCGTGTTGCTCCCCACTACAAAAGAGCTCTCAATTTCATTTCTTCCTCATTCCCACTACAAGAATGGGTGGGATATAGATAAAAGCTTGACACTTTTGTCTCTAGAAAACCTTAATCCCATAACCTGTCGCTGACATGAAAACATCCACTCTTCCTAGATTCTTTCCCTGCCACTCTCTCTGTCATGCTTACGTCACAAGGGAGGTGGGCCACTTTGCTGTCCTGCAGGTTACGCCTTTGCCAGCAATGTCTTCTTCTTTGCTTGGTTCCCTGGCAAAATGCTGCTCAATGTTCAAGTTCCAGACCCAAAGCTACCTCCTTTGTGAAGAGTCCTAGGCCTCTCACATCTTAACCAGAATTATTTCCGACTCTGTTTCCCTAGCCCTTTGTCTCTTCTACTAAACTGTGAGATCCTTGAGAACCAGCGACCTCTTGGGCACTTTGTAATTCCAGAAGTGTAGCACAGTTTGCAAATTCTGCATTAAATTGGTGTATCCCTTTCCCTAACCAGGTAGTCCTGCTTGAAACCTAGGGAGGTGCCTTTGGTTAGAAAACCATGTCCTCTTTCCCCAGGGTAATTACCACCACCATCACCATGTGTCATCTGGGTACTCACATACCAAATGCTTCATTACAGTGTTATTTACAACACTTCCATGAGGCAGAAATTTAATACCTACTTTATTGGTAAGAAGGCTGAGGTTCAGAGAGGCTAAGTAATTTTCAGTGAGGTTACAAAGCTTGGTGAAAAGGCTAAGCTGGAGTTGAAAGCCAGACATGTCTGATTCCAAAATTGACTCTCTTAATTCTTATGCCTGAGCCTTGGCTCATTCTCGTGAGGCACTGGACCCATATTTCATTGTGAGGTCTTGACAGAAAGGGAACAAAGAACCGCCTTGGCCAATACCATGGCTCAAGTATACATGCACACATGATAGGGCCTGGGAACACCAAAGGGCTTATCTGACCTCTGCTCTTCCTTCTCCACGTCAGGCTGGGCTTCCCTACCTCTGTCCAAAGTAAGAACTCTGCTTGGTGTCCAGTTCAGAGGTGCCTGCTGCCTCAGCGACATCGTCACCGTAGAGGAGAAAACCTCATTATGGGACAGCTCTCCTTGCCTTCCTGCTCAATCTTACCACCTTTGTGAGAGGGAGAGACCCACATCACAATCACCTGGGGATTTTTTCCAAAATATACATGCTTGCCTACACCTCCACAGGTTCTGATCTGGCCCTTGGTTAAGAACTAATGGTTGAACACATTCATTTCCAAGGTCTACAATTTCCACTTGTCCTTATCAGTGAAACCCTCCCATTTCTTCCAGACAAAATGCTCCTCCTGCTTAGATGCAGTCCAGGGGTGCTGGGAATCAACATCATTGCCATGCCTTGCTCTACCCTACCATTTTTCAGTCAGGGGTTCTTGGCCTGGATGGCACTAGCTCATAAGAAGGCATTCAGAATTAAATGTGGAAGCGTTTATTTATTGGTTATCACAATGATCAGGAAGTCTAATGGCATTTACAAAGTAAGGATCAGAAATGTTAAGCATCCTACAGTCCCTCATGATGAAAAAATGTCCTACCAACAATGTCTACAGCACCCTCATGGAAAAACACATTTGGTGTTTGATTTAAGCTTTGAATCAGTCTCTGCGGTACATGGGCGTCCTCTGGGCTCAGCTGCTATAGTGTTCTGGGGGCTGGTCTCCCTTGCCCGCCACCCAAACTCCTTCCTATCCTATAAACTATGAAAAAGAGATTCTTAGTTTTCAGATGTTCATGTAATACAAAGGTAGCAGGGAAGCTTGTCTAATCTCCATCTTGCTTTCCATTTAATCTAATTTAACTCCTTACCCACAAAGATGTGGGAGGAAGCCGTCACTGCCTCATGGGCAGATTTGAACTATCGCATCTGACAAGAATCCCAGGTTGATGAATAAATACAAGATCTAGCTCAAAACCAACCCTTTCCCATCTGTCTTATAGATCTCTGTCCTCTATCGGAGACTAATCCTTTCTTGCTTACTCAGGCCAAAGCAGTGTATAATGATAGGTTTGCAGTAGAGGTTTTAAATGCCCACCCAGATCTGGCTTTCCTCTCCTTTTAGACATGGGAAGATGACATTTTTCACCATCTTTCCATGGGCTGAGGCCAAGTAACTAGTTCAGACCAATGGGTTTGTAAGTGGAAGGATGTGTATCAATTCCTGCTGGAGCATTTCATTACCAGTGAGAGACCCTCCAGCATTTTCTTCTCTTGCAGCTGTCATGGTGGAAGCTGGTGTTAAGAAGACGTCTCCACCCGCTTGGCTCCCATAACAACTACCCTGCGCAGAGCCCCTGCAGACCTCCATCCAACATGCAGCATAGGCAAAGATTATAAACGAAAGTTTATACCTTCATTGCTTTTAGTCACTGAGATTTTGAAAATTGTTATCACAGCATAACTTAACCTATCCTGATTGATTCAACGTTCATTTGCATGTTTAGATTTTTTTCATCTTTGTGCGTGGATCGTGAGTCAGAGCGGCCTTGGTTTGAGGCTGAGTTTCACCACTTAGAGTGACCTTGGCTAACCCTTCTAAACCTCACTTTTCTCATGTGTCAAATGGTGATCATGACTGTACTACCCTTATGTGGTTGTATAAACTAAATGCGGTAATACAAGCAAAGCACTTACCACAGTGTCTGGCAGGTAGCAAGGGCTCAGTAAATGTTACTTATTATTTTTGTTATTGTTGATGTAAAATTGACTTTACTTGCCCCCTACCCCAAATCCTCAGGAGCCTTTAGTTTTGGCTGCCTAGAATCCTTCTAATATCCTTCTGCCTAAAAAGCAAAGAGTCTGGAACTGCTTCCTGTTTCTTTTACATTCCTTGCAGCTCCCAGAACAGGACATTGCTTGCAACAGACACTGTTACCCCATATCTTTAATTGAGTACACACTTGTGATTGGAATGGAGAAAGAAGTTATGCCAAATGAATGAAAGAATCAGCCAAACTGAAGAAACCTGATTACTTTTTTCAGTATGAAACTGGCATGTCTGGGAAACATGTCAGGAAATGTCCAAATACTCGCTTTGTCTTTTGTTGCTGAGTGATTGCTGGGAAAGGCAAAATCCTGTCTCTTGGCTACACATCAAAAAATAGACATACATTCCAAATTAGTAGAGAGCAAATCCCATTTGCATTTATGTGACAGCCAAGCCTTGCTAAGGGATGCCAGAGTTTGTTTCTAGACCTCTGGGAGTCCGTTAGCACTTGAAGATAATTACAGGTTATCTTAGGACGGGCGCCTTCCTCCAACACTCCTGGATTCTATTCTCAGCTTGACACTGGGTTTTACCGGGTCTCCACAGCTAAGGAAACTAGAGGCAATTACTTGGCTGACCCAGACAGAAATACAACACAAAACACTCACTTACACCTTATTTATTTTTATTTTTGACCCATATGCCAAATCTTCCAATTTGTAGGGAGTTCTACCAACTATTACCTAGTCTAGTAAGTCCTCTCCAAACCTGGAGCCTAACTGGAAAAATATTTAAAACCAACCATAAAATCCGTTTCAATACAAAAAAATTAAGAGAGAGAGAGAGGAAAAAGGAAGGAGAGAAAAAAGAAGGAAAGAAAGGAAGGGAAGAAGGAGAGAAGAGAGGGAGAGATTGATTCCTGGCCCCTAAGAAACTTTTTTTTTTTCTTTAAATGATGCCTTTTATAATTATTATCGTAGCATTTTCAAGATATCTTATAATGGGCTTTTTATTTTCCTTATTCAGAGCTAATTTTGCAGTTTTATTTCTCAAAGCCATCGTTTCCTGAAAACAATCTACATCAGAAAACATTCAACACATCTACAAGAGTTGAATTGCCTTTTTCCATCAGATTCAATCTGAACAAATTAACAATTTATTGGACCTTTAAGTGCATCCTAATCAGATGTCCTGAATGTATCTTAGAGTTCTATCCACCAGTTAACCCCTCACCTCTGTGGGCTGCAGGGGGCTGGAGTCTTTGAAACTTTCAATCAACTATAGCTATTTAACAGAGCAGTAGCTCCTCAATTAAGTAATGTTGGTTGCCTTACGTACCATCATTTACTGAAACTCTGATGCGGGGATTTTTCATTCCTGGAATCCGCCCAGTTCCTCTAGTTGGACTGCCATGTGCTTCTCATTATAACCCAAGTACACAGGGCAGTGATGAGTGGAGAGAGCGGGGGCTGGGAGTCAGGAGCAGACATCAGCCCAGATCTGTCATGAGCTAATCCTAGGTCCTTGGGCAGGTCACTTAATCCAGTGGGTTGAACAAAGGTTTAACAAAGGATGAACAGTTTGCTCATCAGTAAACTAAGGATACCAGTGCTTGCTTAGCTACCAGGCAATGTTGTCTTTGGGGCACTTGTGAGAATGTGTACGTATCAGGCGACTTCAGTTCTGACTCTAAAGATTTCTTTTGTAAGTTGGTAGTTGGGAACCCAGAGGTATTTCCTCAAGGAAATAATACCATACCCAGTGGTGAAGTTCCTAGTCTAATGCTACAAAACTCTTGTTTAACAGCCATGTTTCTGGAGAATAACACATGGTCCTGCTGATCATCATCACTGTGGGATCATCCGATTGTGAAGCTAAGGGTGGAACTCTGGATGAGTGGCAATGGGGTTCCCTTGTATGGGGAGAAGAGAAAGAGAAAATTGGTACCAAACAGAAAAGAAGTAGAAGAGGGAGGAGTTTAGGGGCTTTAGTGGGAAAGAAAGACATGCTGAGCCTGTGGAAAGCCTTTACAAATGTAAGGATATATTACTGGCTGTGGCTTTGAGCCCCCAACACAGGGCTCAAACTCATGAACTGTGAGATCATGACCTAAGCCGAAGTCAGATGTTTAACCAATTGAGCCACCCAGGTGCCGCTATCTGAAGTCTTAAGGGCACACATGAATATAGCCAGTGCTTCCCTAACACTCATGATGGAAAATCCACTTTTTCCGTTTAAGTAACTAACCATTCTCTATAAAATAGACAAATGTATGATACATAAATGTACAGTATCATAACAGGGGAGCCCTAGGAGAGAGGAAACATTCAACAGGATGCATGAATCTTAGAGGACCCTTGGAAAACTGAACAGAAGCTAGCTGCTCCTTGTTTTCCTCTGGGTAGAGCCTTCCAAATCTAACTCTTCAAATCCCTGATTGAATTCCCAGCAATCTACTTTTCCTGACTGTAACCAGAAAAGCATGTTTAAATGAACATGAAATTCCATCAGTATAAAGCCTCGCAAAGCCGAGTCCACCAGCTCCATCGCCAAAGCCGCTAATAATGCCCTATTGTGTTACTGTGGTAGTCTAGGTTATCATTATGGAGTCTTGCTCCTGGTTGGGAAAACACGACGTTCCATTAAATGTATACTCTGGGTTCTCTCCAGGCCGGAGATGCATCCTGCTAAAAGGTGGAATGGGCTGAGTTTTAATGTCATGGAAAAGAACCATTCACCACCGAAAAGGGAGTTGAGGGGTAGGAAGAAGAAAGGTGAATTCAGTGCCCTGGGATTCCTTAGTTTCAGCCTGTAGACAGTGTCTAGCCAGCCAAGGTATCTTAGATGCCCAAGGAAAAAGTGAGTCAGCATTCTTTTCCCTCCCGCTCTGCTGTGGTTGGGTGCTGGACAGCACTGTCTGAGAAGGTTCTTTCTAGGACAGAAGACCATGTCTTAGGGACCACCAGGACCCTCTTTGCAATCACTGCCCTTGGGCTCATCCACCACCTGTGTTCAACAACCGCATCAATTGGCCTGGATCAAGAGTGCAAGCTGCAAGTGTGCACATCATCAGCGCTAGCGATGTTTTCATTCATTCTCTTCAAGCCACTGGACAACTAAAAGAAGTTAGAGGAGTCCACCTAAATATAAAGGTAGGTGCCTGCAAAGGGGCCCCCATCATTTCTCTCCTGGAGCATTTTTGGGTCCCCAGTGTACTGCAGAGCATCCTGCAATGCATTTAGAAATTTTCTACAGGTTTTTCAATACAAAAGAAGCAGCAGACTCTAATCATTATATGCTTGGAGCTCAGCATGCTGGTCAGAGGCCCTCCGCACACTTGAAATAATTTTTTTAAGTCAAAGTCACTTGGTTTTGTTGAATATAAAAGTAACATACGTTCATTGTAGAAAATTTTAGAAGTTAAGAAAAACACAAAAAAAGAATTTAAAAATCTTTTCCTTCAGACAGGAATACTATTACATATTAGGTAAATCAAGAAATACACATATGTGTTTCTTTTTTTTTCTTTACAAAGATAGAATCCTAATGTACATAATATTGGTGATTGTATTTTCACCTAAGAGTACATCATAAGCATTAGAGACTTCTCCTAAAATATCTTACAAGCGTGCACAGTATGCATATTCAGCGCTTTGCTATATCGGGCCTTACTTAATAAATCCATTGCATTTAGATAATTTTCAGCTTTATTATTATAAACAACACTACCATAAACATACACATAGATCACTTGCTTGAGACTATCTTGGATCTTTCCTTCAGGACATAGAGTTGTTAGATGGAAAAGTAGAATCTCATTATTTTAAAAAGCATTTGATACATGTTGCCAAATTACCTTCTTGCCTGCACTATCCAATACAGTAGCCACATGCTATTTAAACTTAAATTGATTAAAAATAATAAGTTCACATCCTTGTTCACACTAGCCACATTTCAAGTGCACCATAGCTAGAATACAGCTAGTCGACACTGTACTGGTCAGAGCAGGCATAGAACATTTCCATCAGCACAGAAAGTTCCACTGGACATCACCAGTCTAGAAAGACCATGCAAATTTGTATTTTCTTTATTAAGATATGACAGTGCCTACCTCCCACAAGTTGACCAATATTGAATATTGTAATTTAAAAAAAAACCTCCACTAACTTAATAACATCTTGTTTGATTTTTTTCACTTCTTTAATTATGGGTGAAGTTGAAATTTTGTGTTTGTCTACTGATTTTCATTTTTGGGTGTGAATTATTTATGTACTAAGCCTATTTTCACCTGGGATCATCTTTTTGAAACTGCTTTTTATATATTAAGGTCAATCTTTAAGCAACAACTTATGCTGTGAAAGTTTTTGTAGCTTCTTATTATTTTTTATATCTGACATACTTTCACTTATAGAAATGGAAAATTTGAATATATTTAAATATATTCATAGTGTTCATTGTTGCTTCTATCCTCCTGTTTTCAAAGCTCTAAACCTCTAATTACAGTAATATTTCTTTACATTTTCTTCCGGTTGTTTCATGCTTTCATTGTGATCATTAAAATTTTCAGTCCTTCTGAAATTTACTTTGGTTTGTGCTGTAAAACAAAAATGTCACCTTTTCTTCTTCCCTTGTTACCAATCATTTGTCCAAGAATCATTTTCTAAAATAACAAATTAATTCCCCACTGACTTGAACTTCCACTAAATGCTCACATGTTCTTGGATTTCCTTCTAGATTTTCTATTCTGTCTACCTATTCTTAGGCCTTTACCATCCTGTTTTTAATCATTTGCCTTATAATACGTTTTAATATTGGGAGGTATAAGTACTTCTTTATTATCTTTTTCTAAAAATGTTATACTTCTTTTTACCAATTTTTTTTGCTCTCTAAGATAAACTCAGAGTCATTTTGTTAAATTCCTCTCACTGCCAAAATAAATTCTTTCAGAACTATGGTTTAAATGTTTAATTCAATTCAAATTAATCTGGGGAGAACCGATGGTCTCTCCAGTGTGGAGTCAGTCCATTCAGGGGCATGGTGGTTCTAGCCATTTTTTCAAGTCTTCTGGTATGTCCTTCTAAACTGGCTTTTTGCAGGGGTGGAGGGGTGGGGGGAGCCCCATTGGGGGGTACCTCTGACCATTTTCAAACACAGTCTTGAGTTTGTGAGCTGCTGCCCCCGGCCACTGGAAGTAACAAAAGAAATTCCATTTTTTAGTACTGAAGTATATTTTCAGTATCCACCTTCTCATAAATCTCTAAGAAAGAGATCTCACTTTTCATCCAAAGAATCTGGAGTTCAAAACAGCCCTTACGGAAAAATCAAACTCCAGGGGCAACTGCAAAGCACATTTGGTGTCTAGCTGGCCAGCTTATTTTGTGGGACTCTTTTTTCCAACTCCCAAATACTTTCCAGTCTGTGAAATTCATCTCCCCACCACTGTTAACAGCAAGCGCCTCTTCTGGCACCAGAGAGGTCACATAGTTTTAAGGAGCATGGATCTTCTCTGAGGGAATTTTACTGTTGAAGCTGGATTTTAGTTGATAGCATTAAGCTTCCTGGAATGACTATGGGCTTGGCAAATCTAAGGGGACTTGGGAAGTGTTTAATTGGTCAGAGTTCAGCTCCCCCTTGAGCACAGACCCAAGCCTAACCACTATCCTTTTTGTTAAGGAAACCAGGGCTCCAGCACCTCCCAGGTAGCCCACCAGTGAAATTACCAAGAACTTGAACCGGTCTGCATCAGAGGTCCCAGGCCAAGGGCAGGAGGCGGGAATTTACCCACAGGGGGCTTTTGGCAATGTCTGGCGACAATTTTGGTTGTCACCAATGCAGGTCTGGGGGGAAAGGGGGCAGAAGAGAGGGAGCATGGAACGGGGAAGTACTGGATTACTGGGAGAGGCCAAGGGTGCTGCTAAACATCCTACAATGCACGTGATGGTCCATCCCACAACAAAGAATTCCCCAGCCTAAAACCCAACAGTGTCTAGGTTGAGAAATCCGCCTTATATTTTCACTAATTGCCCAGTGAGCGTGCACCGTATTATTAGGAACAAAGGCAATGCATTTTGCAGGACAGAATGTGGGGTTTTATTGTTATTGTTGTTGTTTGTTTTCAAAGACAAGACTGACTTTCAAAAGCCCATTCCAGCCTTGTTTGGAAATTCTGCCTCTCCAAAGCACGCCCTTCTCACCAGGTTTCAAAAGCAAATGGAAAGGATTCACAGAGACGTATTAAGTCAACAGCATCCTCACACTCCCTTGCACGCTCCTCTTTCACAGAAAGATAGGCGGAAAGTACGTTTTCCCCTCGAACTAGCAGCGACCGCCCTGCGGGCTCTGGCGGCAGCTAAGAAGGATGGGGAGGCGCGCTCCCCGACAGAGGCGCAGCGCGGGGCTTCGGCCACTCCTCGCTGTCCCTCTGGGTCCCTGGAGACGCGTGCCAGTCCCAAAGCCTCGCTGCCAGCAAGCCCAGCCCGGCAGCGAGCATCATCAGCTGAGCCCAGGGTGCAACAACTCAAGGCACTTACTTGTCCAAAATGAAGTACAGGTCAAATCCCCCGTAGCAGGCGGGACCCCCTTCCTCTCTGCGTCCCCCTTGCCCGGCGCAGATAAGCACAAAAGTGGCCAAGGAGAGACACTTGAAGCCAATGCCGAGGGCTTTCTGCTCCACGGTGGCCATGACCTGCAGCCCACGGAAAGGGTACGGTCCTCTGCTTCCCACGCGCCTCGAGCTCGTCGGGACCCTCAGGGACGCGCCATCCGAGGGGCCCTGCTCACGGGCCCTTTATTCCCCCTCGCGCTCCTGGAACTCCCCGGAAGCAATTGTCTGGAGGAGTTCAAGGTTTTCCTTCTGGTTTCCGCTTCGATTCTGTTTCTAGGTTTCAGGTTTCAAGAATCCCAATACTGTACTCCGCTTTTTTAAAGGGGCTGCTCCTGACTCGGGCGGAGGACCCGGGAGGCTGCGCTGACGTTTTGCAAAGGAAACAGCTTCGTCCTGACGCTTCTTTGTCCCAGCTTTTAAATATTATGGGGTGGGTTTGCAAATTGTTCTCGGTTGGGAGAGTGCCTTGCCTTTTCTCCCTCCTCTTGCCCCTCTCTCCCCTCCCTTTCTCCTTTTTTGGGGGGCGGAAAGAAAGTTCAAAGGGTGCCACCTTGTGGCCGAAGATGGCGAAAGCGCCCTTCGGCATTTGCGTGAGTGTGGCTGTGCGTGTTTTCCCATTCCTTCCTTTGCTCAAGCACCTTCCCTTTCTTTCTCCCTTATTTCTTCCCCATTCCTACTTCTTGCTCACTCTCTAGCCTTTTTATGCCTGTCCTCTCCTTTCCTATCCTGCGTCTGTTGATAAGGTCACTGTAAACACTTGATGAGAAATTACTTCCTTCAAGCACCTTGGCTCTGACCCTGGGGCTGGGACCTTTGAAAACGAGCCATTGTGCAAATGAAGTAGAGAAGAACAGGGCCTTTGTGATCTGATTCATCCCAGTGACCTTACTGCACTATTAGTGCAGATCATAAAAGAGCCTGTTGGGGTCCAATCATGTGACTGGGAATAGCATAAACAGTCCCAAAGAAAAGGCTGAGTCCAGCGTGGAACAGCGGGGCATTCTAGATGATTTCTATCTCCAGATTTTAGAGACTCTGTAAGAAGTTCTCTTCAGCCTGTGAACTTTGACTTTATTCACCCTATCTTTGATTTGGGACAGAGGGAGTAAACAGCTCACAAGGGGATAGACCTTCCAAATAGCTCAGGACTGGCAAGGAAGTCTTGTGCCAGTCTTTCTGAAATGAGACATCCTCTTTAGAGAGGATCCAGGCAGGAACTCAGTTTTAGCTTCATAGATCTTCCACCTGGGACATCCTCAGTGCACACTTGGCTCCATTTTCCAGCATTATTTCTCCAGACACACATCTTCCCCCTCCATTTGTGATCCTCTAAGACATTTAAGACATGGTGGTTTCCCCCAACCAGGTGTACCATGGAATCCTGGTGTCTTGGAATGCTTCGTAAAACAATAATTTTGTTGTCAGATAAGTTTGGGGGATTCATAAAGTATTGCCCTACCCGGCCTCCAAAATGATCCTCAGTGTCCTTCCTTTCCTGGTATCCAAACACACCCTCTCCTCCCCGCACTGGATAAGACTGACTTGTGTGTAGTTGATAAAGTATTGTGGAAATGTTGTGTGACTTCTGAGGCTATGCCATAGAAGATACTGTGGTTTCCTTCTAGGTCTCTTGAATGAGGAGCCCATTGCCATATCAAAAGGTCACTCAAACAGCTGTATGGGGGCATCCATGTGTCAAGAAGCTGAGATGCCCGCTGACAGCCAGCAACAATTTGCCAGCCATGTGAGGGACTCGTCTTGAAGTGGACCCTCCAGCCCTATTCAGGCTGGCAGATGACTGCAGCCCTGGTCAGCATCTTGACTGCAGTCTTATGACAGACCCCAAGCCACAACCACCCAACTAAGCCAATCCTCGATTCCAGACCTACGGAAACTATGAGGTAATTATTGTTTGTTTGTATTTTAAGCCTCTAATTTGGGGGGTAATTTGTTATGCAATAGTAGAAAACTAGTAAATACCTGTACACTAAAGCTTTGATAATTTTTTTTAAGTTTAACTGTATTTCCCAGACTTATTCAGCCCTGAAACTGTTCTTTTCAAATAACACCTCTTGACATATACACTTTGGGAATCACTGCTCTCAGGAAAAAAATGGGAGAAGATCAAAATACTCTAAGCTGCACAACTCTTGCTTTTCCATATCTTTAATTTTTTATGTCTTTTTTTTTATTTTTTGAGAGAGAGACAGAGAGTGAGCAGGGGAGGGGCAGAGAGAGAGAGGGAGACACAGAATCCGAAGCAGGCTCCAGGCTCTGAGCTGTCAGCACTGAGCCTTACGTGGGGCTCAAACCTACAGACTGTGAGATCATGACCTGAGCAATCAGACCCTTAACCAACTAAGCCACCCAGGCACCCCACTTTTCCATATCTTCAAAGTAGAATAAAGATACCCAGAGTCAATAACAGGCAAATGAAGCTCTTGGTATACTAGCAATATGATGGCTCAACAAGTCTGAAGGGGGAGACATTATCAGTTTCTTTGCACTGGCAACATTTTCCTTTGGTTGTTGAGGTATAGCAGCCTTATAATTAAAGCATGTAGGGAAATGGGGGGTGGGTAGAGGACCTAGAAAGGAGAGTCTTCATTGGCTTCCTGCTATCATTCCCCAGATTAATGTCAGAGCTAAGAGACATCCAAATATCAAATACCCTAATGCAAATGCTATTTGCTTGAGCAGTCTCTCAATATAATGATTGTACTGAGGTGGTCTGGGTTCCTAATCCCTTCCAAGGACCCCACTGTTGTGGAAGAGATTGATTGAGTTTCCCAAGGTCCACAGAGATAGATAAATGAAGTTTGGAAGCAACTCTTCTGTCCCTCAAAGTCAAGTCAGTGGAAGAACTGTATAAACTGTGACGTTGAGGCTATGGAGAAAGGTTTCTGGAGTTGGAGAAGTCCAAGGGCAAACTGATCATGTGCGGGGAAGTGTTTGAACGGTAACTGGAAACCAAGGCAAAGGAAAGTTTCCTGGAGGAAGAAGCAGTCAAGAAAGTCACATGTTGTGGAAGTCAAGGGCATAAGCACTAAGAAAACCCCGGTGATCTGAAGTGTGTCATTGTGTCACCAAGGAGATTCCAATGAAGTAGTGCTTGTGGGTGTTAAACTGCACGGGGTTATTAGAAAGAGACACTTCTCTTCCAAGTATAGAGTGGGATAAGGTGGTAACTTGTGAATGTCTGAATGTTTAAATGCCATAAGAAGGATCCCAGGATACTTAAGGATACTAGCAATTTCAAGTTCCCTGCCTGCCAAAAGATGGGAGAGTTTGCCTCACAAGATTGATCATCTTAAGGGTTTAGTCCTGCACTACTGTTGTAATCGAATTTTCCAGGGTCCCTTCTTAGAGGTAGAAATTAAGAATGACCTGCCTGTTTACAGGCCTCCTGTAACCCACTGTCCCATACTTGCCCCCCACCTCCAATATGTGACTGAGCCCCTCTTGTCAAGCTGTAAAAATCAAATTTTGCTGCCCTGATAACATCGCCATTTAACCTTCAAGAGTCTCAGGAAACACTTAACCATTTGTCTGCGTTCTTGACAAAAGCTCTGGAAAAATGCTCCAGATAACACACACTACCCAAGAAAACTTGGGAAATTTTTTCCTTAGAAATATTTGCCCACAATACGAACAAAATATGGACAGATCTGACACTCTCTACCAAATTTTGGGTCAACTAAGTAGGACCAATGTTTGCCAAGTTCTTGCAGGCCCACTGGTCCTTGGGTTTTGGTGGCACCCCAAAACTTCCTAAGGCAAAACATTAGTTAGTTAAAAATAGTCCCTTTTCATTGTCATGAGATTTCCTTTATGCTTGTCCTGCATAGGACTTCTATTTGCAAAAAGCCAAGATTGTCTTCCCAGAAGGAATTTATCATTCAGAACAACAAAATTGCTAAAGAATCTAAATTAGCTTAATAATGCTTTTGGTCAAAGGAAAAGCAGAGGCACTAGTAATGACTCTAAGCCCAAGGGCAAAATCATAATCTGGAGCATATAACTTGATGGCATCCCATAGGCCAGGTTATTCACAACCTCAGCTCAGAAATAGTCAAAGCCTCCTTGAATCCAGAATTCCATTAATAACCCTACCCAAAGCCCAGCCCAATCTAACTTGAAAATCAATTTAATCCAGTACCTCCCATGAATCAGTTTAGGGCAATTCCATACACATCCTGAAATCCTGTTAACAGCCCCCCAAATGCCTAAATAAAACTTATTAAACACAGCCACAACCCCACTCTGATCAATTCAGAGCTGGAAAAAAAAAAAAGAGCTAATTTCATATATTATTCAATGTTAGCCCAGAGACAGATCCTGTTTAATCTGGTTCACAACACAGCTCATTAAACTTGTAGACCATTACAATTCATCCTAAGTCACATCCAAGCACAGCATGAAGTTTAATCATCAACCTGCTCTTAGCCTAATCTAGCTAGAGTCTAGCCAAAGCTCAAAGCTTAACCCATCAAACACAACACAGAAGATACATTCCTATAAGGTCTCAACCAAGAGAATAATTCATAACTCCTGCCAATGTCTCCTAAAAATCCATCCCAGATCCTCATAAGGTCTTAAAACCTTGGTGAATAAAATGTTCATTTCATCTAGATCAAAGACAAGGCCAATCCAACCTAGAAGCCAGAGGAGGAATAAAATGGTCAGTACAGTCTAGGGTCTTGACAAGCCCAGTGCTTACAAATGTCCAGTGAAAGACTATATCAGACAACTTAAGGTTAGCCAAAAGCTAAACCCAAGACGAATATAAGCCCTTTTTGCTTAGTTCTGCTCAACTCTGGTATATTTAAGCATATTCAAGACCAGAGTCTTATTCAGAGACTTCAGACCAGTTTACTGTGGAAGATATCAGAAGAAATCTACCTAGACCTGTCAAGCCCATAACTCCTTTGACACTTTTGATAATGTGTCCACAGCCCAAGCCAGAGAATCTAGTAGTTCTCACCATGTGTGAACACAGGTATGAATAAGAATATTTGGAAGGGGTACTGTGAAGATGGAGGCAAAGAAGTTTACTCACTCTGTAATAACCACTGGAGCTTTTTCAAGATACACATATCTGTACAGTATCAGAAATAGATATGGGGATTTCGGTGACACACACAGTCTTACAGTGACCAATTTCTTTTCCCTCTTGCCTCACACACACAGCTCTGATTAGATTTATTGTAGAATTAATGGTAATTCCCATAAATTGAGTACTGGTCAGGAAAGCATACTAATTAATATTGTAATTTCACACCAGCCTATTTGGGGCAAATTACTAACTGGGTGACATTTCTAACAAGTTACATGACTTGTCCGTAACATAGTTTACCATCTGCAAAATGGAGTTAAAAATGTTACCTACCTCATTGGGTTGTTGTGTAGTTTCAGTGAGACAATGCATGACATGTGTGGCCCTCAGGAAACACAATTAATGTTGGCTTTTTTTGTTATTGTGGGATTCTGGGAAATAGCATGTGAATTTCTTTTAGCGATGAGAAGAATAATTTAGAAGAACCACTTTCAGGGTGTTTGATTTTTCTACCACCAGTGAAACAAAGCTGTTCTGTACCATAGACATTCATATTATCAACTCTGAGAAATGCAAAGGTGAAGATTTGGGCTCATCCAGCAACTACTGGGAATTGAAGATTTCCTAGGATACATGCAGAAAACAGACCGAAAACATACTTTGGAGCTATCAAAAATCTATTGGCAGCAATGCTGTTTCTGCTAGCCAAGAATGCTACATAGCTAAACTCTAAAGAAATGTCTGAGAAAATGTTTATATTCAGTGGTGCTTTTTTTTTGATGCTGCTTTTTGAGATCTAATGTTATAATTAATTGATACTTTTTCTGATGCTGTTTTTTTTTAAAGATCTAACAATCCATAGAAAAAAACTATGTCCTTTTATTAACTCATTCTTTCATTTAAAAATAGTTTTTTGGATACCTACTCTAGAGCAAGCTTTATGCCTACACTGAGGATACAAAGATGGATGAAACACGGACTCTGCATAATTTACTTGGGAGACACAAATGCACAAGAAGGTATTGGTTCAACAGTGTGGTTAATCTATCTTCTAGAGGAAACTCAACATGTCCCTTCTGCCTTACTGCCAGTTCTGAGAACAACTAGGTCTGACATAATGGAATCTTCAGAGATGCATTGTTGAATCCATAACTCTTTGGATTGTCCCAGGATGTGAATGAATTAAGATATGACAAATGTTTTTTCCTACTGTTAATGAGATACTCCCTCCTTAAGTAGATCCAAAAATGATCAGAAAGGAGCCCATAACAAAGAGATCAAGGCCTGGGCTACTTAAGGAATCCCCAGGATCCTTGTCCCTGGACATAATCCATCACAGCTCTCCAGAGTAAAGAAGGCTTGAGGGTAGAGGCTGTAACTAGTAACAAGGTATCTATTCACCTCATGGTGAGCATAGATTCCTCAGGGAACTGCTTGGCAAGTAGCCATACTTGGGTTAGCTTTCTGGCATAGGTTTTCAGGCTCAGTTAAATGTGTGTCCAGGTAGAAGTCTAAGAAGCAGGCTCATCCTGGAGCCTCAAATATGAAAACATTTGCCCTTACTGTGGCCAAAGTAACCGTGGGGAAGTCCTATGTCATTCATGGTGAGAGGGCCTCTATGCCCCCTGGGACAGGACTGATTCCTAAAGCTGGAGAAGTCTCCTTTCAAAATAGGTAGGGCTCAAGACACGATGGTGCTTCTACCCAGGTTTGTTTTCTTTTCAATCATGTTTCTCATCAAGGTTTGAGGACTGACCTACTGTGAAATAGTAATCATGGTCATAAATTTAGGCACTTAAAGTGTGAGTTTAAGCCAAAGAACATAGCAAAGCCAATCAATAAACACATAAAATGGCTAAAACCCTCTACAGCATAGAATAATTATCATCTTGAGTTGAAATGGAGGAAAAATCCAATGTCATTGTTACAAATCTAAGGGCTAATAAGGAAGAAATAAAACCCATTCCCAGAATACTGTCCTCTACAAATCAGATTTGCTCAGAGGCAGAGGAAATCAAGTGGTAGATAAGAAAGCTTTGTAATCTGGTGTCTCAAAAACAGAAACTATAAAATTGAAGTATGGAGGGAGTTCATCACAAATTTAGTAAGTAATGAGATCAGCTTCAAATGCTATTCTTAATCATGTGGTCAATTCAGAGACTGTGGGAAAGAGAAAAAAAAAGAGGAAAGAAAACATCCAAATCTGGCAAATTCTATGCATATATAGTAGCATTTTTGGAATACTTTTTCCAAATTTGATAGTTTCCTGTAAATCAGGTTCTCCTAACATGAAATTCAAGCAGCAGTAGGTATTTTCATCACTGCAACAGTTCAGATATATACTGATTGTCCTACTATGTGTCTTTAGTTGGGTTACCTCCTTCTTCTCTGAGAAAGTTTTCTCAAACTCTCAGTTTTCAATATTCCCTCCTTCACTCTTAATTGATAGACCTACTTCGTATTTAATTGGAAAATTAGAATCCAAAAGACTCTTATATATGTGATTCTTACACACAGGGATGATGCTTAGACTGAAGCTATGAGTGTATAAGTGGAAACTTGCACAATACCCTGGGCTAGTGAAGAGAATGATAAGAAATGTGAGTCAAGGATGGAGCCCAGGAGAATATACCAGCATTTTTACAGAGCTCCACAGAGATGAACCAAGAAGGGAAATAAGACATTTCTAGAAGGGCATAGTCATGAGTCTCAGTTGGGGTAGAGAGTCTGAGATGATAAAATCTGAAAATTATTGATTAGATTTAACAACCAGGAGGGGTGCCTGGATGGCTCAGTTGGTTAAGTATTCAACTCTTGGTTTCAGCTCAAGTCATGATCTCACAGTTTGTGGGATCAAGACCTATATCAGGCTCTGTGCTAATAACACAGAGAGTGCTTGGGATTCTCTCTCTCCCTCTGTCTCTGCCTGCCCCCTGCTTATGCTCTATCTTTCCTCAAAAATAAATAAATAAACTTAAAATAAAAAGATTTAGCAAGGAGTTCTTTGGTGACCTTCATGAAAAGAGCTAGATATAAATGATGCCAGGAAAAAAGGAGCAGAGAGAGAGAGAGAGAGAGAGAGAGAGAGAGAACTCTTACAAATTAAAGCACAATTGTAAAATTGAAAAAAAATCAACATAATAAATGGAAAATAACCTTAGAGACATTTTTTTCAGGAAGTAGAGCAAAACAACAAACATACAAGCCAATACAATAAAAGAATTTAAAAAAAACCCCAAAACTCTAAACCAAAAAACAATGAAAAAACAAACAAAAAGCAACAAGATTAAGAAAATGACAAGAAAACAAAAGCTAATAACAGACAAGGGCAGCAGTTCCCACATCTGAATAACAGAATTATAAAATGTGAGGAAAGAAGAAATCATCACAAAGAAAATTTCCTGGATGAAGGACATGAGGTTTTAATTTCGAAAGGGCCCTCTGAGTCTCTAGAGCAGGGGCTAAAAATAGATCTACTTCAAGCTCATTATTAAATTTCAGGACAGTTAGGATAGATATAAGGTTTCATAAGACTCTAAAGGGAAAAATCAGGTCACACACAGGGACAGGAATCAGAACGGCCTTGGACTCCTCAACAGTAACATCTGAATCCATTAGTTAATGGAGCCTTTGAACTTTTGAAGACAATGATTTACAGCCCAGAACTCTACACACAGCCAGCTATCAATCAAATGTCAACGTAGAATAAGACATGTTCAAACATGGAAGATCGCAAGAAGTTTTCCTGCCACATATTTATGTACTTTCTCATGATGGTACTGAAGGAGCTCCACCAACATTAAGAAGTAAACCCAAAAGGGAAGATGTGATACCGAGGAATCAGAGAGCCCATCCGTGATGGATAATTTTATGTGGCAATTTGGCCAGGCTATGGTGCCCAGTTGTTTGGTCAAACATCAAGGTATTTTTTTAGTTATAATTAACACTTAAACCAATAGACTTTGAATAAAGCAGATTGCGTTTCATATTGTGGATAGGTCTCATCCAACCATTTAAAGATCTTGAGAGATATTGAAGTTCCCTGAAAAAGAAGAAATTCTGCCTCCATGCTACCCTGGGACTCCAGCCTGCTGGCCTACTCTGTAAATTTTCTAGCCCCCACAATTGCATGAGACAATTCTCCACACTCTCTTTCTATAGATAACTTGTTGGTTCTATTTCTCTGGAGAACCCTAACTAATGTACTTACTCAAGACAAAGACAAAGAGAATTCTTAGGATGACAGCAAAGGGACATCACAGGATGCTGATAGTACAGTTGGTTTAGAGGAAGGGAGAGAGAGGGAAGGTGAGAGAGGGAGGGAGGGAGAAGGAGGGGAAAAGATGTAGGGAAGAAGAGAAGAGGAGAGGAAAAGAAGGAGAGAAGGAGAGAGGGGAGCAGGAGAGAGAGGAAAACAGGGAGGGAGGGAAGGAGAGAGGAGGTGGGAGAGAGAGGGAGGGGAAGAGAAAGAGGAAGAGAGAAAGAGGAAGAAGAAAAGGGTCAGAGAGAGAGATGGGGAGAGAGACAGTGTTGGCATAAGGAGGATGGTGTCCTTCAGAGCACAGAAGGAAGGCTTAGCATGGGCCAAGGAAGTGAACTAGTATATGACAGGAATTCTATCAGGAGGTCACTGATGCTGTATTTCATGTCATACTCATAGCAACTGTGACTTCAACATTGTGATCCTCATTTCATGAGTGAAAACCTGAGACTCAGAGAGGTCGAATAGCTTTCTTTAAAAATCTATGCAGTCTTTTTTTCCATCGGATACTCTTTCCTGCTTTGTCAAAAATTAATTGACCATACATTTGTGGGCCCAGTTCTGAGTTCTCTATTCTATTCCATTGGTCTATGTGTCTGTTTTTGTGCCAGTACCATACTGTCTTGATGATGACAGCTTTGTAGTAGAGGCTAAAGTCTGGGATTGTGATGCCTCCGTTTTGGTTTTCTTCTTCAGTATAACTTTGGCTATTCGGGGTCTTTTGTGGTTCCATACGAATTTTTTTTTTT
>NC_043703.1:112735305-112778810 GCF_006229205.1 Suricata suricatta | reverse complement strand
CAGTGAAGAAATGGGCAGAAGATATGAACAGACACTTCTCCAAAGAGGACATCCAGATGGCCTACAGGCACATAAAACGATGCTCAACATCACTCATCATCAGGGAAACACAAATCAAAACCACACTGAGATACCACCTCATGCCTGTCAGAGTGGCTAAAATGAACAAATCAAGAGACTATGGATGCTGGCGAGGGTGTGGAGAGATGGGCACTCTCCTACACTGCTGGTGGGAATGTAAACTGGTACAGCCGCTCTGGAAAACAGTGTGGAGGTTCCTCAAAAAACTATCCATAGAACTCCCTTTTGACCCACTAATAGCATTGCTGGGATTTACCCAAGAGATACAGAAATGCTGATGCATAGGAGCACATGTACCCCAATGTTCATAGCAGCACGGTCAAACATAGCCAAAACATGGAAAAAGCCTAAATGTCCATCATCTGATGAGTGGATCAAGAAGATGTGGTATATATACACGATGGAGTACTACATGACAATGAGAAAGAATGACATATAGCCATTTGTAGGAAAGTGGATGGACCTTGAAGGTGTCAGGCTAATCGAAATAAGCCAGGCAGAGAAGGACAGAAACCGTATGTTTGCACTCATAGGTCTAACAGGAAAACAGGAGAAACCTAATGGAGGTCCAGGGGGAGCGGAAGAGGGAAAGAGAGTTGGGGAGAGAGAGGGATGCAAAACTTGAGAGACTATTGAATGCTGAAAATGAACTGAGAGTTGAAGGGGAAAGGGGAGGAGGGAAAAGAGGTGGTGGTGATGGTGGAGGGCACTTATGGGGAAGAGCACTGGGTGTTGTATGGAAAACAATTTGACAATAAAATATTATAAAAAAATTAAAATATTTAAAAAATCAAATAAAATAAAAATCTATGCAGCTCATAGGCAATAGAGCTGGGATGCACTTTTTCCCCTACACTCTTTCCACCATCTGACACTTTGAGAAGTGGAAAGGGTGCAGACAAGTCTGTAAGAGGGAAGATGAAGAGCTGAAGAAGTTTTGAAAGATTAAGTTTAAACATGATAATTTTTTTTGTGCAATTTTCATCCACTACTTGAGTTTCTGGGAACTTGTTTTTTGGATTTCGTTTATAGAATAGTTCTTTGGCATAACAAAGTGTTTGACTTTAACATTTCTTTCTTCTGCTGCCAGGAGTTTGGTTTTGTCTCATCATTTTACAGTCTACCTAAATGTTTTCAATTGTGTAAACGACTGTACCGTGTTTAGGTAAGTAAGTGGATGAAGAAGCTTCTTCTTTCAGCTTAACTAAGGGCCGAAGATCCTTGAATTCAAACATGGGGTTGCTGCTTTCTTTGCTGTAAAATTATTTCTGCAGAGCAGATATACAGTGCAAGTCAACAGGGTGGAACCACTTGAAAATAAGTGTTCTAATGGCATCAGATTCCAGGAATGTCAAAGGGTTCCTGTGGCACCCCCTGCCCCTGCCTTCGGTCTGGCAGGTGAGACCTCATGGAGTCTGAGATGCAGCCAGACTCATAGAGTCTGAGATACAGCCTCGCTGGCGCTGTCACAAGCTCTGTGGAGCCCAGCATGCCTGCACATCAATCAATCTGTGTTTCTCTGAGCTTGTGTAAAACAGGAGAGGTCAGCGCAGAATTCTGGAGAATCAGATTCTCAGAGCGCCTCTTGAACATGGCAGTAAGTATGTTTGGGGTCAAAGGCAAACACTGTCTACTAGTTAGAAGCCTTAAGGGTCAATTCAGTCCATCTGAGGTCAAGTCTTCCTGTAGGAGAAGTGGCGGGGAAATGTACATGCTTACAGCACTCTCAAAAGCCGTCTTCTTTCAGCTCCTAGGAGGACTGAACCTGTGGGTGTTTACTTGCCCCTGACTTGCTGCCAAATGAATTCTGTTTACTTCTTGCATGGTGGACACTGCCCCTATCTTTGAAGTAAAATGGCTGGAGAAGGAGCTGAGCTAGTGCTAACACTTCTGTCAGAGGGCTTTGGCAGTCCTGTAAAGAGGAGACAGGACCAGAACCAGGAGTGAACTGTGGTGGGTCAGAGATCAAAGGGAAGATTATCAAGTGTCAGATTCTCTGTCTACCATGGTCTTACCTGACTTCAGTGGCTAGTGGAGATATGAGCATTGGCCAGTGTTCTGGTTATCATTGCTTGTCGCTGCTCACAACTCTGTGGGTTGACTTGGGCTCAGCTGGGCACCCCTAATTTGGAGTCACAGCAACATATCAGCTGGGCTGCAGTCATTGAAAGGATCAACTGGACTGGATGTCCAGGATGGCCCCTTCACAAGACTGGCAAATGATGCTGACTGTCGGCTGGGAGCTCAAGTGTACATGTGTCCTCCACAGGTGGCATGCGCTTCTTGGTGACTGGGTTCTCTGAGAAAGTGGTTCGAGAGTGAGCATTCCAAGGGACTCAGGCAAAGGTGGAAAGTCTTCTTATATGTGACCCTCAGAATTCTCAGAGCATTGCTTCTGATTCACTCTCTGTTGGTTAAGGGAAGTCATTAAGATCAGCTTAGATCTGAAAGGTGAGGATTAAACTCTACTTTTTGAGGCAAGGAAAAGGATGCCTAAATAGTGAGGTCAGGAATGGATGGAGGCCATATTTCAGGCATCTACTGCAGCCTGAATAAATGTCAGTCAGAGAGTAACAGCGTCTGTATGGAATGGAGTGAAACAAATGGTCATCAAATACTCAGGATGCAGCAACACTTTCGCATACATTATTACATTTAGTATTTTCAACAGCCCTAACAAGTAATGTGACACACTGTTTTTTTTTTCAGCCCCAATTCTTCACTGGGCCCTGGGTCCAAGCTCTTTGCAATGTAACTGTTCAGTGCCTCTCACATGACAAATACACATGGGATTATTTCCATGTGCAAAAGTACAGGGCTTGGTCATATGACTTACTTTGGCCCACGGAAAGACAGGAGATGTCATGCAAACAGTGGGTTGAAATGTGCCTGCATTGTTTCTGCGAGGGTGTTTGGCTAGGCTCTCTGGTGCTTTTGTCCTCACCCTAAGAATTCCTCCCAGGGAGGTGGTGCCTCTTCCACCTGGGACAGACACGTGGAACAGACTGTAGAGCCAGCTGGATTCATAACTCGAAGCAGAGAGATTCAGCCAAGCCCAGCCCGAGTCAGCCAATTCCCAGCTAGTTGACCGTAGATGGGTGAAAATAAATGCATATTATTGAATGCTACTGAGATTCTGTGGTGGTTTGTCATTGTTGGGTAATAGAGTAGGCATTATTAGCTCCTTTTTTTTTTTCCTCCCTGAGGCCCCGGGCCATTTTTAAATCTAGCTAAGCTTAATCTAGGAGCCTGTACTGGCTGCTACACTGATACTCTGGGAAATGGGCTAAGGTAGTGTGACCAAGCACCTACCCAGTCCTGGTGGGCATGGAGCCGGAAGCTGGAGGAGTTCTAAGTGGGAAGGCTCCTCTCTGTATTGCTTCCCTAGGAAGTTCTTAGAGATTTTGCTGTGCGCTTTTATCTTGGAGTGTGTGTGGTTTTGGTGGGGTGCTGCTGGACTGAGTTTTGTTGTTTCCTGAGGAATTTCCACTGAAGAGATGAACAGCTGAGGAGGGAGGACCCGTCTACAGAGCTCAAGCATGAAAGACAGCATTGTTGATTTGACTGCCTTGCGTGGTTAACTAAAGGACTCAGAACGCCCTGGGAGGGCATTGGTCTTGTAAAGAATAACTCTGTGTGTGTGTGATTGGGAATTTATAGCTCTAACATTGATACTCTACACAATGAGAATAAACAGAGGAGCTGGCTTTGCTCTAAGACTTGGCTTTTAATATTTATGCAGATTAAACTCTCCTTTCCATATCCCATGCTTGGTCTCTCAGTGAATGATGTTATGTGACTGGGTGTGTGAGAGAAATCCCTTTACCTGGTTCTGAATGAATCCTTTAACCTCATGGAGGCTCAGTTTCCACTTGGGCATCATGATGCCTGCCTTAACTACCTAACACCATGCAGGGCAAACAGCCTGGATGGAAAAATACAACCTTCATCAAACTGCCAGTGGATGAGTGAATCTGTATATTTCTTTAAAAAAAAAAAAGATTAATGGATATCAAGAACCCAGAAGGATTTTTTTAATTGCCTTATTTTTGCATTAAAAAATAATTTTTAAAATGCATGTGGGGCTTGCCGCTGTTGTTATCTGGCCTCAGTCTGTTCAGGCCAATGCTAATATGGTCACCATCCACCGAAACCAGGTAAGACCTGTAGACAGAGACACCAGCAGCTCCAATAATTGTCCCTCCCAAATCTCAGCTCCAGAGTCACCACAGGTTGTTTTAGGTGCTGGGCCCATTGGCCATTTGCCATCCTTGGCAAGGCCTTAGTGGGATCTGACATCGGCTCAGATTCTTTTTCAGCTCTTGGTCCAAGGTGACATTTAATGCCTATATATTGGCTCCTTTCTCTTCCATATTTCCTTTGAACTGAACAAATAATCCAAAAACTTGAGTTTCAGAGGCAGAGGAGTTACTTCTAAACCTCATCTATCTATCTCTATGGACCTTGGGAAAGCCAATCAATCTTCTCTAGAACACGGGGGTCCTTGGAAGGGATTAGGAATCCAGACCCCCTCAGTCCAATCAGAGCATTGAGAGGCCCCTCGAGCAAATAATAACATCTGCATTAGGGGATTTGATATTTGTATGTCTCCTTAGCTGTGACATTAATCTGAGAAATGCTAGCAGGAACCCAATGAAGGCTCTTTCCCAAGTCCTCCTCCAACCTCTAGCGTTTGTTTTAGCAGTAGAAAAGATGGAAGGATGTTGTTCCCTGTACTGTGATAAAGGGAAGTACTCACCAATTCATGATTCCAGCAAAGAAAAGAAAACATTGCCTGAAGAGTGCATTTATGGGATATAAGGAAATATCCATATCCAGGAGGTTGGAAGTGAAGGTGTGATGAGGAGCATTTCGATGAAGTCAAATCTCTAACACACAAATGATTCAGGAATGGGTGCACACCAGCCCAAGAGCAGCTGACTGCAGGAACAAACCAGTTTCCATTTCACTCAGATGGCTTGCAAGACATTTCAACAAGAGTTGTAAAGAGAACAGCCGTTCTAGGCAGGGAAGAGTCCAGTGCCCAAGCTAACTTCAACACTGCCACCAAAGCCTCATAAAGAAAACATTTGGCAGAGTGTGGACATTCCCAGAATGGAGGCTTGTCGTGTCTCTTGCCCCAGCCGGTGGGGCGGTAAATCTTTGCGGGTCCGTTCCTGAGGGAGGGAGAGAGAAATAGGGCAGGAGGGAGACGCAGGGAGTGAGGCAAGTCAAGCGTTTTCTGATCAAGCCCCTGTTTATTGAGAAAACACTATATCTTATAAAGGTTGCGAGGCGGGAAACTGGCCCAGGTTGGTTGCCAGGTAACAGAGTCAAATGATTATTAGAAAAAGGGGAAACCGAAACTGAAACTCTGAACACAGCATCAAAAGGAGCGCCCAGACTTTTGTCCGCAATAATGGGCAGGGGAACATTAGCGCTGCATAAACCGGAATGCGGTTTGATCTTTTGTTCATTTTGGCTTTTTTGGTCTGGCTCAGTATGACTGTCTCTGAATCCTGGACCAGGAAATGCACTCTACTAGCCTCCAGATGTAAATCTTGGTTTTTTTGGTTGCTCCCTGGAGAGCGATATGTCCTTGCCTGAGGCGGCCAAAACTCAGCAGCTCCCAACAGAGGCTGCCTCTGGCCAGGTATCTGTCCCAGTGCAAAAACTGCCATGGTCAAAATGGCGGAGGACAGAGTGGAGAGCAGGTGCCTGGGCAAAGCCTGGTTCCACCAGCTATTTCAGGGTTCTCAAGAGTAAAAGATATACATAGTGTGATGGGCTTTCACACTCATGCCAACCAAGCAAAGCTTGATAAGAAAACGGGTATGTCAACTGCTTCAATAATCCCTTAACTAGAGAATCCTATTAATTAGAAGACCCAGGTAACTGCAGGCAGTAAAACATAAAAAGAAAACCTTGTGCCCAGTTGAGACATTCCAACCATGCTAAGGCTGTGGTTTGGAGCTCCCTCCTTACTACTCACAGGTAACACATATGAATAAAGTAAAAACAAACAAACAAAACAAGAAAAGAAAATGGTAGGGGAATTTTATTTGGGGGAAAACTCATACTAAAGTAATTTGCAGGGATGCTCTGTGAACTCTGTTGTTCTTTTTTTAAAATTAAAATGTTTTTTAATGTTTGTTTTTGAGAGATAGAGCTCACAGAGCATGAGCAAGGAAGGGACACAGAGAGAAGGAAACAGAACCTGAGCTGTCAGCACAGAGCCAAATGCAGGGCTGAAACTCACGAACTTCGAACTTCGAGATCATGACCTGAGTCAACGTCAGATAATTAACCAACTGAGCCACCCAGGCACCCCCATTCAGTTGTTCTTATACCACATGCCGTGAAGTCCTTTGTGACTGTTTATGGTTTTCTGAGTCTGGATACTTCTTGTTTTAAATATAAAGATAGTTTATAATGACATAGTTTGTACTGCAACTTATAGGAATGCATGTAAATTGAAGGAAGAAAGTACTTTCTTAGTTTAGAACTCTATCAGGAATTGTTTGCCACTTGAGAATAATCATGTCACCAATGCTCATAATATTCCCACTATTTGTTGCAAATACTTATATGAGTCTGCATTTCATGGTGATTGTATGTCCAAGTGCAAACACATAAATATTAAAGGTTTTCATATTTTCTTTTTGTATATTATATCTGTCAAAAATGATGGGTGTGATAAGGTCTCCCCTCTTTTGTAGTTTTGCTAGCTTCTATTAGCATTTCCAACAGGGCTTTTTGTTTGTTTGTTTGTTTTATATACTTTGAATCTACATAATTTGGTCTATAATGAATGTTATGATTGGTAGGTCTTCCACGTGAATTGCATATTTTATCGTCATAAATGACTTCCTATTATTTCATTTACTGATTTTGCCCTAAAATGTAATATTTTGACAATAATATTAATGCCCCTAACTTTATTATTTTGTAGCAGGATTCTCGCAGAGAGTCGTGACACTGAGGCTTTTTTTTTCCAGAAAGCAACTTTATTCTTGCCGACACTGCTCAGTTGGGTTGGTACCCAAAGAATTGAGCCCCGAACGCCACAGGGTGTGGTTTTTTATGTTTTTTTATTTCTTTGTCTCCCATATATGGTAACACACAAACATGCAATCTGATTAAGTGGTCTCATGTTACAAGGTTGTAAGGGATGCTGTCACATACGTGACTAGCAAGTTTACCTTGAGATGGGTTTTTTTTCTTTCCTTAGGGAAGGGACCCTACCACAACTTAAAATGCACTTCATATTGTTGCCACTTTTTCCCCCCATGTATCAGTATTACTTTTAGTTTTATTTTATCTAATACCTGGATTTTTAAACAAAATCTGAGTCTTTATCTTTTAGTAAAATAGTGTAATCTGGTTACTTAAAAATGTTTATTTCCAAATAATTTTTGATTTTTAGAGGAGTGTGAAGATAGTACAGAGAGTTTATGTATACCCTTCACTTAGCTTCTTCTGATACAAATGAACATCGTTCAGAGCTGTGCACGGTGATCAGAAGCATGAAATTTATGTTTAGACAACATTAAAAAGATGACATTAAACAATTTTAGAAACATTGCTACAACATTATGAATTAGCCCACAGAATTTATTTAGCTTTCACCAGTTTTTCCATCAATGTCCCCTTTCTGTCCCACATTGCAGGAGTCATCTGTCTCCTAGTCTCCTGTGATCTGTGACAGTTCTCAGTCTCCTTGGAGTAGAGTGAATTGGGTTTTCCAGAAAGATGTGACCATGCTCTAACCCCTGGTGCCTGTGAATGTGATCTTATATTCTTTACAGATGTAATTAAGTAAAGGATCTTAGGATAAGATCATCTGGGATTTAGGGTTGACCTAAAGTCCAATGGCTGCTGTCCTGATAGGAGGAAGGAGAGGAAGATTTGAGACATTAAACAGAAGGAAGAAAGCCACATGAAGACAGAGGTTGGGATTGGAGCAATGCAAACACAAGCCAAGGAACACCAGGATCCACCAGATGCTGGAAGAAGCCAGAAAGGATACAGCCTTTGGAAGGAGGTAACCCTGCTGACACTTTAATTTCAGACTTTTGGCTTCCAAAATTATAAAAGATTGAATCTGTGCTATTTTAAGCCACATTAGTTGTGGCAGCACTGAAAAACGAATACGAAGACCTTGACAACTTTGAAGAGTGCTACTGTTATGCCCAGATTTTAATGTCGTCCCCCAAAACCAGAGACCGCCGGGGAGACTGAGTCACACATGCAAAAGCAAAGGGTCTTATTATCATTACGGGCTTGAGCTCGGGCTCACAGTCTTCACCAGTGCAGTGGATCCGTGCTGAGAGCCCTGAACACAAGGGGGGGGGGGCAGGGCCTTTATGGGTTTAGGAAGGGGGAGTTACAGGAAATTGTGACACAGGTACAGGGGTCCAATCATTATCGCATAACATCATTGGCAGTAACTTTAACCATACACATTGTCCAGAGTGTTCGTTACTTTTGGTGGGACCCAATTACAACATTTAGAGTGTTAACCAATTACAGAGTGGACCCAGACCCTCACGTAGGGTGTAACTAGCTTTAAGCAATAAATGATTATCTATAGCTTCTGTCTCTAGGCCTGCCCTTAGGAATGTTAAGCATTTTAGCTGGTCGCTTCTGATTGGGTGTTACTAGGGGGGGGTGGGTCCCTGGTTGAGCACTCTGTGCCCTTTTATTGTCTAATGATTCTGAGAAACTGACACTTAGGCCTCCAAGGTCAGAGGGAAAACTTGAAGCCTGTCATAGAGTCAGTTTGGTTCAGACCTGCGTCCTTACACTACTAGATACTTTGTAAAATGTCCATTAGTTTGGGTTTGTCAGATGTTTTCTTATGAATGGATTGGGGTTATGAATTTGGGGGAGGAATACCAGACTGGAGAGGGACACATCATACCAGAGGGTACATGATATCAATATGACTGGTGATGTCGACTGTGATCACTTAATTAAGGTGGTGTCTGTCAAGTTCCTCCATTGTAAAGTTACCATTTTTCTTTTTCCATGCTTTATTAGAAGCAAGTCACTGAGTCAAACCTACTCAAGGGGGCCCACCTTCTATAACTCTGCATTCTACTATAAATCTTGGAGCTGACACACATTCTTTTTAAATATTCCTGGAAGGGCGCATGGGTGGCTCAGCCAGTTAAGCGTCCAACTTTGGCTCACGTCATGATCAGGTTCATGGGTTCAAGCCCTGCATTGGGTTCTGTGCTGACATCTCAGAGCCCAGAGCCTATTTCAGATACTGTTTCTCCCTTTCTCTCTGCCCCTCCCCCACTCGTGCTCTGTCTCTCTCTGTCTCAAAAATAAACTATTAAAAAAATTAAAAATAAATAAATAAATATTCCTAGGAAGGGGGTGCTGAGTGGCTCAGTCAGTTGAGTGTCTGACTCTTGGTTTTGACTCAGGTTATGATCTCAGTGTCATGGGTTTGAGCCCCATGTCAGCTCCTCGCTAAGTGTGGATTCTCTCTCTTCCTCTCCCTCTGCCTCTATATACCCCACATGCATGTGTGCATGCACATACACTATCTCTCTCTAAAATAAAATTAAAAATAAATAAAGAAATATTCCTGGAATGTTTTCAAAAATTGTTCATAGCCTAGGCTTAAAAAAAACTCTATTAATTCCAGTTAGTAGAAATTTCACAAGCTACATTCATTTACCACAATGAAATAAAGCTATAGATTAATAATTAAAGAACAAATAACACTAAACAAAGAGAATTCAAGATATTATCTTACAATATTTTTTGTCAATAAGGAAATAAAAACGTAATTATTGGTTATTTAAATAAATACCTACAATGTCAAGAATATATATCAAACATTAAGGAATGAAGTCAAATTATATATATGAAGAAATTAATGATGGTAAATGTTTGTATTATTTAACAAAGAAAAGAAAGGCAAAAATACCTTCAGTGGCCACCTCAACAAATCAGAAAACGAGCAAAATAAGCTTAAGGAGAGTAAGAATTCTCAAATAATATTTTATGGAAAGAGCCTAAATGTCCATCAGCTGATGAATGGATCAAGAAGATGTGGTATATATATATACAACGGAGTATTACATGGCAATGAGAAAGAATGAAATCTGGCCATTTGTAGCAAAATGGATAGACCTAGAGGGAGTCTTGCTAAGCTAAATAAGTCAGGCAGAGAAGGACAGATACCATATGTTGTCACTCATAAATCTAACAGGAGAAACCTAACAGGAGACCATGGGAATGGGAAGGGGGGTAAGAGTTGGGGAGAGGGAGTGAGGCAAATCATGAGAGATTTTTGAATGCTGAGCACAAAGTGAGAACTGAAGAGGGAGGGGGGAAGGGGAAAGGGGGTGATGGTCACAGAGAGGGGCACTTGTGGGGAAGAGCACTGGGTGTTATATGAAAACTAACTTGGGAATAAACTATTAAAAAATTAAAAAATGACAAAAAAAACAAAAAAATACAAATAAATAAAAGCTCAGTTAAAAAATCAAATAATATTTTTAAAGCACAATTTGATAAATTAGGAAACAGAAGAGAAGGAGAACTAATAAAGAATCCCTGGAGCTAATTCTTTGGGTTGGAGCAGAGCCCAATGTTTCCATGACACATTCTTGGTTGTAGAAGTCATCTGAATGAACTATATTGCAGCTTCAACAGGAATCTACACCAGGAGCAAAACCTTGGCAAAGCTGGAGGTTCAGCCTTAGCCTCACCTTAGAGGCTTGTAACATTAGTTACAAGTTTCAGAAGACACCTCTTTTGAGTATCCAGCGTTTCACATCAGAACCAGACCTCCTGTTTGGGCACAGTGGTAGCAAAATTCATTAAGTTCTAGTAGCCATAGAGGAGTCTTCTAGGCTCAGTGAGACATGTCTGGGCTCTGATTTTATGCAGAAGTAAGAGTAACCAATAAAGCTCTTTAAATATGAGGACACACCCAGCATGGTCAAGACATAGCAGGGCAAAGACCCCATGGAGATAAAAGATTGGGATTTTGCTAATGTTGGAAGAGGGGTTTAAGTATGGTGCTTTGAGATATGACCAGGGAGCCGTTATTTGCACCTTAACAGGACAGCCAAATTATGTAAGAACAATTCGTAAGAAGCCGTAACCCATTTCTGATTAAGTAAAATGTTTTATCTTGCATTGTGAAATAGACTTTTTAATGATGCTGAAATCATAAAAACATTTTCTTATTTGACCAAAGTTTTATTCTCCTATATCACTTAAGATAGTTCATTCCAAATATAAACTTTTTAGAGCTTATCTTACTATTTTCCTTTTTCCTAAGTTAAGGAAATCTAACAATTAGTACATAAGTGAGACAAAATAAGCCTTCCAATGTACGTTGGTAAACTGATTATATCATGCTGTTTAGCATGCTGTTTAATGGTGAAAAAAAAATGGATGTATAAGTTGAATATATCTGCTACCCCGTTTGTATTTTACATTGCTCCTAGTGTTCTAGCCAATACAATCGGGGGTGTGGGGGGGATAGAATATAAATAATGTAATAAAGAAAGCAACATGGTCAAATTTGTACATTTCATTATCTCCACAAGACTGACTTCACTTCAGATATGAGCTCTGAGTTCCAGAGTCTTCAGGTCATTTTCACTTCTGACCGGTTGACTACAAATTTAGCAGTTCTCACTACCCCTACAGATTCAATAATTCACTAGAACAACTGAACTCAGCAAAGCATTATTACTATAACAATTTTATTATAACAACGGGATACAAATCAGAAATAGCCAAAGGAGATGCATTGGGCAAATTTGGGGAGGGTCCCAAACATGAAGCTTTCTTTGTCCTTTTCCCCATAGAGTCAAAGTTGTCACCATCCTGACATTGACATGGAGTATTGCCAATCAGAGGAGCTTACCTGAGCTTTGGAGCCTCTGGTTTTTATTGGGATTTCATTATGTAGGGATGATTAATTAAATCATTAGTCATGTGACTCAGTCTCCAGCTTCCTGGTTGTTATCATGTGACTCACAGGCCCAACTGTCTAATCACATAATTGATCTTTCTGGCATAACTAGCTCCTATCTTGAGTCATGTCATCAACAAAAATTATCAGGTATGGTCTGAGAGGACCGCTATCAATAACACAGATGTTCAATCATTTATAAAACACTTCCCAGGAAACTGGGACAGGGGCCAGCCAAATTCTTTACTGTACACCTGCCTGTCTAGTACAAAATAGCAACCCTCCCCCATCTCAACGTTCTATTGATGGTTCTTCTTCCCTCATGTTATTCTGTTCCCTTCTTAAGAGTTTCCATAATTATTCATATTGTGTATTTATATATTTATTGTTTTTCTTCACTGCTGGATGTAAACTTTGTGAAGACAGGCACTTTAATCGCTTTTTCCCCAAAGTTTATTTCTATGCCTAGAAAAGTCTTATCATATAGGAGGTGCTCAATAATACTTGTTAGATAGATAAATGGCATAGAGTTGAAATGGGATATGCTATTGATAATGCTGTTAGATAAGGAAGCCTAGCTGTGATTTTTGTTGTCTGATTTGAATCTTGTGATCCAAAGCAATACCAGGAAAGAGGACAGATAAAGCCTAATTTGAACATCTGGGTAGCAGTAATTTAACTGTAAGGTTTGGCATACTTTTGCTTTAATTTGGTTGTACTTCCTGATATTCTTGATTTGTTATTTTGGATATTTGGTAAGTGTAAAAATACATTAATGGATGCATGTGTCTATTGATATGAAAGTTCCTTGGAAATTTTGACTTTAGTTTAAAATGTATTAGTTGATGTTTTTGAAGGATCGATCAGTGGAGGTTTGGTTTAAACTATTCAGTTACATCAGAAGTGCAGTTGGGAGGAGGACAAGACAGATATTCTAATAATGGACAAGGGCTTGTAACAGGATATTATCTGCTCCCCTCTGGTGCCTCTTAGGGTTATGAAGTCACTAAAATTTCTGAGGATGCTGCAAGCGAGCCTTGTGTGCTTCCCACATCTCTTCCTGAGCCCAGAGGGCAGAGGTGCCTAGGGCAAGCCGACGTTTTGTATGAGTCACTCAGGTTATCCATAAGGCAAACCAAACTGCAAATGGGAAACTGCATGGCAGGCCTCCAAGCAGTGATTTCGAGCCTTGCAGAGAGCAGGCTTGGCACTAGCACAGCACAGGGGACAGTGGCTTCTGTCTGCAGGTCTCTTGGCGTCTTGGCGCTGAGTGAACACATTTTCACTTACTTTACTCTTCCAGGGATGTGGCTCAAACGCTGCATGTTTGGAACCACAAGCCTCAGAGCTGAGCAAGAAGTGAGAGGTCTCTGCTTTATGCTGGAAAAAAAAATTAATTTTTTTCCCCAAAGGTCTACCTCCTCATTGTCTTCATAACATTATCTTAATTTTTGTGCTTTTAACTTTTAAAACTTGTCATCAAGTCTTGAGTTAGTGCATAAGACTATTTAGAAATATAGGCCGAGTATAAAGAATAGAGCACATACCAATGAATACGCCTCCCCTTGATCTAGGCTGAGAGAGAAGGAAGGCATTACCACTACCTTGGAAGCCTTTCATTTGCCCCTCCATGAACCCTTCTCTCCCCCTCAGGAGTGCACAATTATAGCGAGCTCCGTGTTATCATTCCCTTGCTTTTAGTCATAGTTTTAGCACATATGAAGGAATTTCTAAAATAAAATATATGCATTGTTTAGTTTTGCATGGTTTTGAACTTTATGTAAATATGATTTACTTGGTAGGCTCAACATTGTTTTCCAGAGAGTCATTCATGTTGTGGTGCATGGCTGTAATTAATTTGGTTTTCTTTTTGTGATGTTTAGTATTCTGCTAAGTAAACATCACAATTTATTTATCTATGCTTCTATTGCCAAAGATTCAGATTGTTTCTAGTTGTTGGTGTTTTTTTTTTTTTCCTGTTCCAAACACTGCTGCTATGAGCCTTCATGTACATGTTTCTCGATGCCCATAGACAAGAATTTCTCTGGGGTATATACCTAAGAGTGGTAGGGTTGGATCGTAGGAAATTCACATCATCAGGAAATTGTTTTCCAAAGTAGTCATGCCAATTCACGCTTGCCTTGCCACGTACTGTTACTCCACACCCTCTCTAATGCCTGATATTAGACTTTTTCAACTGCCAATAGGTTGAATATAACATGATCTATCACTATGATTTTAATATGCATTTTTCTTATTACTAATGAAGTTAATATCTCTTCCTATCTAGATTGCCATTTGGGGTTCCTCTTCTAGAAACATATCCATATCTATTTTTCTATTTCTTCTTCATCTTTTTCTTGTTGATATGTAGGAATTCTTTATAAAAATTGTTTAACATTTATTTATTATTGAGAAACAGAGAGACAGAGCATGAACAGGGGAGAGGCAGAGAGGAGGGGAGACAGAATCCGAAGCAGGCTTCAGGCTCTGAGCTGTCAGCACAGAGCCCAATGGGGGGCTTGAACCCACAAAAATTTTGTCACACATTTTGCTAGTATTATAAATGCTATTTCAAAATAAAGCTTCTAGGAGTACCTGCGTGGCTCATTAGGTTAGGCATCCAACTCTTGATTTTGGCTCAGGTCGTGATCTCACAGCTCAGTGATCGAGCCCCATATTGGGGTCCCTGCTGGTAGCACAGAACCTGCTTGGGATTCTCTCTCTCCCTCTCTCACTTCCCTCCCCTCTCGTGTATGTGCAGGTGTGCTCTCTCTCTCTCTCTCTCTCTAAATAAATTAATAAGCATTTAAAAGCAAAAAACCCAAACAAGTGTTTGTTGTTGATATATAGAAATGCAGCTCATATTTGATAGCCAATTTTGTACGCAGGGACCTTTCTAAATGCTCTGTTTCCCATAGATTATCTACAAATTTGCTTGTATTTTTACACAGAAAACTATGACTTCTATAATGATAGTTTTTTCTTCCCTCCATTTCGAATCTTTATATTTAATTTTGTTTTCTTTTGCTTTACTAACTTTCAGTACAATGTTTCTACAAGCTTTGATGACAGGCATTTGTCTTATTTCTTGTCTTTATTTTTTAAAAATAGTTTATTACCAAGTTAGTTTCCATATAACACCCAGGGCTCTTCCCCAGAAGTGCCCCTCTCCATGGCCATCACCCCTCTTTCCCTTTCCCCCTCCTTCTTCAGCCCTCAGTTTGTTCTCAGCATTCAAAAGTCTCTCATGATTTGATTCACTCCCTCTCCCCAACTCTTTCCCCCCATTCCTCTTCCCATGGTCCTCTGTTAAGTTTCTCCTATTAGACCTGAGTGACAACATATGGTATCTGTCCTTCTCCGTCTGACTTATTTTGTTTAGCATGACTCCCTCTAGGTCCATCCATTTTGCTACAAATGGCCAAATTTCATTCTTTCTCATTGCCATGTAATACTCCATTGTATATGTATACCACATCTTCTTGATCCATTCATCAGGTGATGGACATTTAGGCTCTTTCCATGATTTGGCTATTGTTGAAAGTGCCACTATGAAGATTGGGGTACATGGGTCCCTATGCATCAGCACTTCTGTATCCCTTGGGTAGATCCCTAGCAGTGCTATTGCTGGGTCGTAGGGAAGTTCTACTGATAGTTTTTTGAGGAACCTCCATACTGTTTTCCAGAATGGCTGTAACAGTTTACATTCCCACCAACAGTGTAGGAGGGTGCCTGTTTCTCCACATCTTCGCCAGCATCTATAGTCTCTTGATTTGTTCATTTTAGCCACTCTGACTGGTGGTATCTCAGTGTGGTTTTGATTTGAATTTCCCCGATGATGAGTGATGCTGAGCATCGTTTCATGTGCCTGTTGGCCATCTGGATGTCCTCTTTGAAGAAGTGTCTGTTCAAGTCTTCTGCCCATTTCTTCACTGGATTATTCATTTTTCTCATATGGAGTTTAGTGAGTTCCTTGTAGATTTTGGATACTAGCCCTTTATCCGATATGCCATTTGCCACTGTCTTTTCCCATTCTGTCAGTTGCCTATTAGTTTTTTTTGATTGTTTCCTTTGCAGTGGAGAGCTTTTTATCTTGATGAGGTTCCAAGAGTTCTTGATTCCCTTGCCTTTGGGGATGTGTTGAGGAGGAAATTGCTGCGACTGAGATCAAGGAGGTTATTTCTTGCTTTCTTCTCTAGGGTTTTTATGGTTTCCTGTCTCACACTCAGATCCTTTATCCATTTTGAGTTTATTTTTGTAAATGGTGTAAGAAAGTGGTCTAGTTTCATTCTTCTACATGTTGCTGTCCAGCTCTCTCAACACCACCTGTTGAAGAGGCTGTCTTTTTTCCATTGGATACTCTTTCCTGCATTGTCAAAGATTAATTGGACTTGTGGGTCCTGTTCTGGGCCCCCCCTTTTTTTTTTATTCCATTGGTCTATGTGTCTGTTTTTGTGCCAATACTATACTGTCTTCATGATGACAGCTTTGTAGTAGAGGCTAAAGTCTGGGATTGTGATGCCTCCCGTTTTGTTGTTCTTCTTCAATATTACTTTGGCTATGCAAGGTTTTTTGTGGTTCCATACGAATTTTAAGATAGTTTGTTCTAGCTTTGAGAAGAATGCTGGTGCAATTTTGATTGGGATTGCATTGGATGTGTAGATTGCTTTGGGTAATAATGACATTTTAACAATGTTTATTTTTCCAATCCATGAGCATGGAATGTCTTTTCATTTCTTTGTGTCTTCTTCAATTTCTTTCATAAATCTTCTACAGTTTTCAGCATACGGATCTTTTACATCTTTGGTTATGTTTATTCCTAGGTATTTTATGGTTTTTCATGCAATTGTGAATGGGATCTGTTTCTTGATTTCTCTTTCTGTTGCTTCATTTTTGGTGTATAAGAATACACCCAATTTCTGTACATTGATTTTGTATCCTGCGACTTTACTGAATTCATGGATCAGTTTTAGAAGTCTTCTGGTGGAGTTGATTGGATTTTCCATGTAGAGTATCATGTCATCTGCGAAAAGTGAAAGTTTGACTTCTTCTTTGCCGATTCTGATTCCTTTTATTTCCTTTCGTTGTCTGCTGGCTGATGCTAGGACTTCCAGCACTATGTTAAACAACAGTGGTGAGAGTGGGCACCCCTGTCGTGTTCCTGATCTCACGGGGAAGCTCTCAGTTTTTTCCCATTGAGGATGATATTAGCTGTGGGCTTTTCATAAATGGCTTTTATAATGTTTAAGTAAGTTTCTTCTATCCCGACTTCCTTGAGGGTTTTTAGTAAGAAGGGATGTTGTATTTTATCAAAAGCTTTTTCTGCATTTATCGACAGGATCATGTGGTTTTTATTTTTTCTTTTGTTAATGTGACGGATCACATTGATGGATTTGCAAATATTGAACCAGCCCTGTAACCCAGGAATGAATCCCACTTGATCATAATGGATAACTCTCTTTATATGCTGTTGAATTCGATTTGCTAGTATTTTGTTGAGTATTTTTGAATCTGTATTCATTAAGGATATTGGCCTGTAGTTCTCTTTTTTTGTTGGGTCTCTGGCTTAGGAATCAAAGTGATATTTACATCATAGAATGAGTCCAGAAGTCTTCCTTCCATTTCTATTTTTTTGTACTAACTTGAGAAGGATGGATGTTAACTCTGCTTTAAATGTCTGGTAGAATTCCCCTGGGAATCCATCTGGTCCTGGGCTTTTATTCATTGAGAGATTTTTGATAACTGATTTGATTTTTTCACGGTTATGGTCTATTCAGATTTTCTCTCTCTTCCCATTTGAATTTTGGTAGTGCATGTGCATTTAGGAACTTGTCCATTTCTTCTAGATTGTCCAGTTTGTTGGCATATAATTTTTCATAGTAATCTCTGATGATTGCTTGTATTTCTGAGGGATCTGTTGTAATAGATTTCATTTTCATTTCGTTGATTTTGTCTATTTGGGTGTTCATGATTTTCTTCATGATTTTGTCTATTGGGTGTTCTCTCTTTTCTTTCTGAGGAGCCTAGCCATAGGTTTATCAACTTTGTTTATTTTTTAAAAAAACGAACTCTTGGTTTCATTGATCTGTTCAATTGTTTTTGTGGATTCTATATTGTTTATTTCTGCCCTGATCTTTATTATTTCTCTTCTTCTCCTGGGTTTGGGGTGCTCTTGCTGCTCCCTTTCTAGTTTCCTTAGGTGCTCTGTTAGATTTTGAGTTTGCACTTTTTCTAGTTTGTTGAAATAGGCCTGGATTACAATAAACTTTCCTCTTAGGACTGCCTTTGCTGTGTCCCAGAGCATTTGGATTGTTGTATTTTCATTTTCATTTGTTTCCATATATATTTAAATTTCCTCTCTAATTGCCTGATTGGCCCAATCATTCTTCACCAGGGTGGTTTTTAACCTCCACATTTTTGGAGGTTTTCCAGACTTTTTCCTGTGGTTAATTTCAAGTTTCATAGCATTGTGATCTGAAAGTGTGCATGGTATGATCTCTATTAATTTATACTTATGGAGGGCTGCTTTATTCCCCGGTGTGTGGTCTATCTTGGAGAATGTGCCATGCCCACTTGAGAAGAACATGAATTTCCTAGCTTCAGGATGCAGAGTTCTAAATGTATCTATTAATTTAATCTGTTTCAGTGTGCCGTTCAGGTCCATTGTTTCCTTAGTGATTTTCTGTCTGGTTGACCTATCAATTGTTGTAAGTGGAGTATTAAAGTCCCCTGCAATTAGCACATTCTTATCAAAAATATTGTTTCTGTTTGTGATTAGTTGTATTTGGGTGCTCCCGAATTCAGCGCATAGATATTTATAGTTGTTAGCTCTTCCTGATGGAGAGACCCTGTAATTACTATTAATGTCCTTCTTCATCTTTTGTTACTGCCTTTAAAGTCCAGTTTGTCTGATATAAGTATGGCTACTCCAGCTTTCTTTTGACTTCCAGTCGCATGGTAGATATTTCTCCATCCCTTTACTTTCAATCTGAAGGTGTCTTCAGGTCTAAGGTGAGTCTCTTGTAGACAGCAAATAGATGGGTTTTGTTTTTTGATCCATTCTGCTACCCTGTGTCAATTGATTGGAGCATTCAGTCCATTTACATTCAGTGTTATTATTGAAAAATGTGAGTTTAGATTCATTGTGTTCTCTGTAGGATTCATGTTTGTATTGATGTCTCTGGTGTCTTATATTCCTTGCTACCTTTCTCTCATACAGTCCCTCTTAGGATTTCTTGTAGGGTTGGTTTGATGGTGATGAATTATCTCAACTTTTGTTTATTTGGGAAAACCTTTATCTCTCCTTCTATTTCGAATGACAGGCTCACTGGATAAAGAATTCTTGGTTGCATATTTTTCCTGTTCATCACATTGAAGATTTCCTGCCATTCCTTTCTGGCCTGCCAAGTTTCAGTAGATAGGTCTGTAACCACTCTGATAGGTTTCCCTTTGTATGTTAGGACCCTTTTATCCCTAGCTGCTTTCAGAATTCCCTCTTTATCTTTATATTTTGCCAGTTTCACTGTGATATGTCATGCTGAAGGTTGGTTCAGATTACGTCTTAGGGGAGTTCAACATGCCTCTTGAATTTCATTGTCTTTCTCTTTCTCCAGATTGGAGAAATTTTCATCTATAATTTGATCAAGCACCCCTTCAGGAGCTCCTATGATACGGATATTGTTCCATTTTTTGTATCACTCAGGTCTCGAGTTCTCCTTTTATGCTCCTGTATCAATTTCTCTCTCTTTTTCTTGGCTTCCTCTTTTGCTAGAACTGTGTCTTCTAATTCACTTATTCTCCTCTCTGCTTCTTCAATCCGTGCAGTGGCAGCCTCCATTTTATTATTCACCTCACTAATAGCCTTTTTAAACTCATCATAGCTATTTTGAAGGATCCTAGTCTTTGTATCAATATCTTCTCTGACAGCTTCTATGCTTTTTAAAAGCCCAGCGATTAATTTTATGACAATCTTTCTAAATCCTTGCTCAGTTATGTTGTTTGTGTCTGTTTTGAGCAGTTCTGTAGCTATGATTTCTTCCTGGGATTTCTTTATAGGAGAGTTCTTTCGTTTTGTCATTTTGGCTAGCTTTCTGTCTCTTGTCAGTTTTAAACACTCGTTCTGCACTGTGCACCTGTTAATATTGCTCTATTAAAGGAGGCTCTTTGACTGTCTAGGGTTTGTCATTTCAGAAGATGTTCTTTTAATGGTGTCTCTTGGTTTCTCTTGTTATGCCTCTGATTAATTTACTTCCCTACTCAGCGATATTTGGGACTTTCCACTATGTGTGCTTTGTCTTGTTTCTTGAGGTAGCCCTGAAAAGGAAAACAGACAGACAAACACACAGGGAACACAAGCACACAAAGGCACTGAAAGAACAGGTAAACAAGCAAATGAAAAGGGGGAAGAAAAAAAGGAACAGGAAAGAAAAGAGAGGACAGGAAAGGAAAAAAGAAGTGTGGGGGGGGGCAGCAACAGCCAGAGATAAAGGACAGTCTGAGAGCATAAAACCTGTGGAGGGGGGAGATAAGAATGAGACAAATGAAAAAATATCTGGATGGTAAGAGTTGATCTAAGCACAGCAGTGCATAAATGCTGGTCTTTCCCAAACTCCAGGGAGGAAAGGGAGAAAAGAAGGAAATAGGAAAATACAAAAGAGAAAACAAGGGGAAAAAATTAAAAAATAAAAATAATAAGAAAGAAAAAACAATTAAAAATGATAAAAATTATAAGCAAAAACAGCAGCTCTCCAGCACATATGGGCGTGGCTTGGTGTAGGTAGTTTGGGTCTCAGGGGCTGCTCTTTGAGGCCCTGCCTTATTGGATTTGGGGAGAAGAATGGTGGCACCCCAAGCCACTCTCAGACCATGCATTGCCAGCCACTGTCTTGAGTCCAACCTCCCTGTGCCATGGGCGGGTCAAATTGTCTTGGTTTTTCTAAGTTCCGCCAGTTTTCTAAATCCTAGTCCACACACTTTAATGCTGCCATCACCGTTAAAATGACCTCTGGCAGGCAGGCGGCTTTCTGGCTGGGATTAAGTAGAGGGATTATGACACCAGTTTTAAGCCTGGCTTCGCCTGAAGTCGGCGAGCTGCCGGGCCCAAGGGAGAACAAGCCCGCTGAGGGGTACAGATTTCTCTCCTGGTGCCCATCAGTTCAGGGCTGAGGTCTCCCCTCTCCAGAGAGCACGCTATGAGCTTTTCAGTCTCTCCTCTTACTCTCGGCTCTCTGCTGGGCTACACAACCGTCCCGTGGGCAGCCCTCCACGGTTCTATCTAGCCTCTGGACTCAGGGCTCTCCGTGGGCCATGGGCCGGTGCCAAGTTTCTGGGCGCTTTCTCTCCTGGCTCCGCTTTGGGCCAGCGCTCCCCCCCCCCCCGCCCCCCAGAGTCTCTGCCTAATTCGCACGCACTCAGGCATCCATGAGGCTGTTATCAATAAGGGGTCAGCGCACGCACCTCCATTCTTGGAGATCAGAAAGTTGTGGATTTTAATTCTTCTCAGTTTGATAATTGCCAGCGGGCGGAGGAAATAGAGCTCCCTACTTCTCCGCCATCTTGCCGCTGTCTTAAGAGGAATGTTTTCATTGTTTTACATGATATAGTAGTTTTTGTTTTCAGATAATCTTATGTTAATAGTTTCTTTTAATTCTCACTCTTCTGAGAATTACTTATTTATTATGAATGAATATTTAACTTTATTATGTATTTTGCTACTATTGAGCTGTATCATAAGATTGTTGTCTTTTGATGTTTCTATGTGGTAAATTACATTATTAATTTCCTAGCATCAGACCACCTGCATTACTAGGAAAAATCCAACATAGTCATGCTGTATTCAATCTTTTCTACACTTTGCTCAGTTGATTTGCTATCAATTTGTTAAGACATTTTGTGTCTATAATCTGTATGCATAACAGAGATTGCCCTGTATTTTTCTTTCGCATATAATCCTTGTCAGGTTTTGGAATCAAGTTAGTTGTATTCTCCTGAAATGAGTTGGAGAGTGCTCAGCCCCTCCCTCCCTGCCTTTTATACATTTGAATATATATTTGAATAGTTATTTAAGATTAGAATAATCTGTATTTTCCGTGTTTGTTAAATCTCAGTATAAAAACCACCTCGGCCTGTGTAACTTGTGTACAGTTCTTAAACTTCTGAACCATTTCCGTTCCAGGTTACAGAATTATTCAGGCTCTGTATTTCTTCTCGGGTGAGATTTGGCAGGTTATTTCTCTAGAAATTCAATGTAAGCTTTCATATTCATTGATACAAAGTTGTTCACGATACCATTTTATGAACATCTTAGTATCTGTGGGATCTGTAGCTCACTATTCTTTTTTCATTTCTAGCATTGCTTGTGAATTGTCTCCTTCTTTTAGTGTTTCTTTTTTTTTAATTTTTTTAATGTTTTATTTATTTTTGATACAGAGAGAGACAGAGCATGAGACGGGGAGGGGCCGAGAGAGAAGGAGACGCAGAACCGGAAGCAGGCTCCAGGCTCTGAGCTAGCTGTCAGCACAGAGCCTGACGCGGGACTCGAACCCATGAACGTGAGATCTGACCTGAGCTGAAGTCGGAGGCTTAACCGACTGAGCCACTCAGGCGCCCCTCGTGTTTCTTTTTTTAAAAAAAAATAATTAATTAATTTTAAAAATTGGGGTGGAGTTGACACACAATGTGACATTAGTTTCAGATGCATAACTTAGCTACTTGACCAGTTTGTACATTGTGCTTGTTTCGCCACAAGCGCAGCTGCTGTCTACCCTGTCATATCACTATTACAATGTCATCGGCTGTCTTCCTTCCGCTGGGCCTTTTATTCCTGTGACTTATTCTTCCGGAACTGGAAGCCTGGACCTCCCCCCACCCTTCTCCTGTGTTGCCCAATCCCCTCTGGCAACCATCAGTTTGTTCTCTGTAGTTCTAGGTCTAATTCTGCTTTTTGTTTGTTTATTCGTTTGTTTTTGGTTTTGCTTTTTAATTTATTTTTACTTTTTTAAAATGTTTATTTATTTCTTTTGAAAGAGAGAGAAAGAGAGGGAGGGCCAGAGAGATACAGTGAGAGAATCCTAAGCACTGTCAGCAAAGAGCCTGATGGAGGGCCGATTTCACAAATCCTGAGATCATGACCTGAGCCAAAATCAAGAGTTGGATGCTTAACTGACTAAGTCACCCAGGAGCTTCTGTTTTTGTTTTGTTTTGTTTAGATTCCACATGTTTCTTTTTATTTTCTGGTCAATTCAACCTAAAGTTTGTCAGTTTTATGCCTTTCCAAAGAACCAAGTTTTGACTTGTGTGTTGACTCTTACTATTGCACATTTTTTTTCTATTTTATTAACGTCTGATATTGTCAATAGTACTTCTTTCTTCCTACTTATTTTGGATATGTTATGCTTTTCCCTCCTTAAAAAAATATGTTTAATGTTTATTTAATTTTTGAGAGACAGAGAGAGACAGAGCGTGAACAGGAGGGGCGGAGACAGAGAGGGAGACACAGAATCTGAAGCAGGCTCCAGGCTCTGAGCTGTCAGCACAGAGCCCGATGCGGGGCTCGAACTCACAGACTGAGAGATCATGACCTGAACCTAAGTTGGTTGCTTAACTGACTGAGCCACTCAGGCATCCCTTCCCTCATTTTTAAAGTTGAATTTTTGATTAAATTTTCAGCCTTTCTTCTTTTATGAAAAATACACTTCAGACAATAAATTTTCCTTTATCCATTGCTGTAGCTGCTACTCAGAGGTTTTGCTTTGTGCTTCTTTCCTTATTGCAGTTTCAAATGCATTCCACTTTCATCATGAATTCTTCTTTGGCTCATTTGTTATTTAAAAATATGCTGCCTAATTTCAAAACAAATGTAACGATCTTGTTTTATTTGGAAGGGAGTATTTTTTCTCTTAATTAAATTGAAGTTAGAAAAATGTGTGTTTCATAATGACAATCATTTGAAATTGTTTGAGATTCTGACTTATGCCTTAGCATGTGATCAATATTTGCAAACGTCCCATGAGTACCTTAGAATAATATGTATTCTGCAGTGTTCTACATATCTTCAGTAAAATAAGCTTGTTAATTTTGTCGAATGTTTTTATATCCTTAGCTGCCTTATCTATAAGTTATTGAAAGAAATGTGTTAAAATCTTTAATTAGAACAGTGAGTTTATTAAATTCTCTTGTAATTCTTATAATTTTTCTGTAATATATTCCGAGAGGGGTATAAAATCTAGAATTTTTGTATCTTCCTGTTGAATTTCATTTCTTATCCTGAAATAGTGACTAAACAATTCTTCTAAGAAACATGGGATTCATCAGCTCCCAAAAGTCAGTTACATGACACTGTATCCAGTTTATGACTCATAGGTTTTTTTGTCTGTCACTCACAGTAATAGGGTAGTATCTATGACCTTGATCTTTGATGGGTTTCCACATTTCATGGCTTCAGGGTACTTTGGAAGTCCTGCTGCTCTGGTAGTACACATCATATGAACAGCAATGAAATTGCCTCAGGATAAAGAAAATTATTGCAATTGCTTCCCAATAAGGTCTGGTAAACACTGCGTTTTTCCAAATGGTGAGAGAATCAGTGTCTTCATTTTTTTTTGTTATTGTTATGGCTACTTAGGGGTATCCGATCTGAAAACATTAAAATGGATTAGATATCCTCTCATGGCATCAGGATTTTAAAAGTATGCATGGGAGGTTTGTTTTTTGGTTTTTTGGTTTTTTTTTTTTTTGTTTTATGAATGGTGGTTTGATACTGTCACACACAATATTTGGAGTCTCTATTTTTTTCTGAGGCCTTTCTCCTTCAGTGGAGATTGCATTGTTGTACCTGTACCATGGGACTCCACTCCCCTGGCCAGTGAGTAGAGGTTGTGGGCTCTTAACTAAACAGGGTTGAGAAATATTAGAACTGAGATTCAAAAGAATAAGACATTACCACTTGAGCTGGAAAGATAGACACATGGGAGACGAGGCTAACATTTTGGTTTAGCCACCTTTTGCCATGAGTAAGGAAAGAGCCATCTGCAAATTGGAAAGAAGAGAGAAGCACAATTTAAATGGTTATTGATTTATTTTGGGAGAGTGAGAGAGAGAGCAGGGGAGGGGCTGAGAGAGAGAGAATCCCAAGCAGGCTCTGTGCTGTCAGAACAGAGCCTGTCTCAGGGCTTGATCTCATGAACCGTGAGATCATGACATGAACAGAAATCAAGAGTCTAATGTTTAACAGACTGAGCCACCCAGATGCCCCCAAAGAACATTTTAAAAAAATGTTTATTGAAAAAAGAAGCAGAATTTAAAGAGGAGCAGAGAAGAACTAATACGTGGCTTCCAGGAGAGAGGAGACTTGGGTCTTGATCTCAATATAGTTCCTGGTTCCTGTGTCTTCGATTTTCTTGCCCTAAGATTATTTTAGAAACTCCAGTATCCTTTCAGTAAACCTTCCTTTCTGGCCTAAGCTTGTTTGAGTGGATTTCTGCCCTTGCTGATCTGAAATGTTACTGTGTATATCAATTGAAGAGCAGTTTTAGAGCAGTCAGATTGTCTTGGGTTCATTCCCAGAACCGTGGTTAGTAGTATCCAAAGTATCTGAAGGGGTTCTTTATAAGGGACAGGCCCTGAATATAGGCTAACAGTTGGGTCTAATGCACTTGGACAGCCTGCTGCTACCACATTACACTTTTGATCCTACACATTCCAAATAGAAATCATAAGGAATTTAGTGCTAAGCAGGTTTATTGAAACTTAAAGAAGCCAAGCATAACTGGAAGAAACCATTTTAGAATGACATGATAAAAACCTTTAGAACCCATTTTTTTTTGCATAAAATATTCTGATGATTAAATTCAAGGTGATTTTTTTTTTTATGCGTCTATTTTTCCACAGAAGGAAAATCTCAGAATCCAGAGTACGTCAGCACGGATGCACGTTCCTGAGTAAAAGAACAGGCTTGCCCCTGATTAAAAAAAGAAGAAGAAGAAACTGATATCAATGTCTTTTCAAGGACTGGTTTTTTTTGAGTGTCACAGTTTCCAAACTGACTACGCACAAATTTCAAGATCTATCTATCCATCCATCCATCTACCTATCATCTATCTACTTAGACTAAATCAATCAATTCAGAGATCTGGAAAGTTGCCATTAGGTTAGGTAGGTGGATACTTTGTTTTTGTGCAAGTTATTCTTTGAAGGCCCAGAAATTAAATGAATGAGCTATAACAAGTCAATGGATTCTACTAGCATTCTTTTTTCACTGGGAATTTCATGCAATGCTTTAAATATATTTTGTGGTAACTCCAGATCCACTCTTGAAAGGTCATATTTCCAAATGGTGAGGAGCACAGAATCCAAAGCCAAAATGCATGGGACTGGCCCAGATGAGGTATTTGTGACCTTTTCCTGTGCCTCAGTTTCCTCATCCAGAAAGTGGGAATAACAATAACCTATTACATAAGACTGCTGGCAGGAGTTGATAATTTAACACAAAGCACAGAGCAAGTGCTAAGTAATTGGTGTCTACTGTGGACACGCCCAAGAATAGTCTGACGGCACCAGCAGCAATAACTCATAATGCACCATCGAAAGGCTACTCACCTTCAAGCTCATTAGCTGTGTATGTTGGAATCCCTCTGCACATGCCAGCGATGGGTTTTCCCAACTTTTCCAGATCATTGACTCTTTCCGAGTTGATTGAGTACATCAGACTCTTGGGAGGTGGTCCCCCTGGTCCCTTACCCTGAAGCTGAGTGTGGAAAGGAAAAGAGGGAATGAATGCCCAGGCCCGGTGGTTTTTTGAATGAGAGATGCGTACAAGGTCAGTATGGGGTATTGCTTGGCTACAGGTTTTTCATAATCAAAATGAAGAAGAGCCAAGTTCAACCCTGTATATCTCAGAATTTCTGTGTCCCAAAAGATTTAGCTTGTGTGAAACCTCAGTTTCTCATAAAACCAGAGATTTGAGGCTAAATTATTCTGAAACTTGGACCTCATTTGGTCATATTGTGTTTTTTGGCTTGAGCTATATAATAACCAGATTCTGAGAATGGAGTTTATTTTCTTAACTTTGTCAGTGAAAGCTACCTATTTGTCAGTTACAGATATATGACCTTGATCAAACATTTTAAAGAGCAATGAATCTTCCATCCCCACCCAACTAGGGTTGCCAGATGAAACAAAGGACACTCAATAATATTTAAATTTTAGATAAGCAAATCATTTTTAGTATATCTTAAATATTGCATAGGATATACTTATGCTAAAAATAAAAACCATACCCATTGTTTATCTGAAACTCAAACTTAACTGGGTATCCTCTCTTTTATTTCTAAATCTAATAACCCCAACCCAACTCTTGTGGAAAACTGCCCCTCCTCAGGAAATTACTAGTTCCTCTTCTCTTTTTGTGCTGCACATTACACTGTACTGTGGTCAAGAGGAAATGACTGTGACCTCATTATTTACTGGCAAACAAAAGACCTCCCTTGAGCAAAATTTTAAAAACTTTTACTTATACCTTCTTTTCCTTGACCAGCGCATCAAGGGTTTGAAGAGAGGGCATGGCGTCCTTGTTCATCCTGTGCACAATGCATACCTTCTGTTTGAAGAGTCTAACTGCAGCAAAGTTCTGTTAAAGAAGATGGTAGATAATAGGAAGTAGTTCTCCAAGGAGTTTTTCTTATCAGACATCAGTTTTGCCAGCAGAGGGAAATAGAACTCAAGGATTATGATGAACCTAGATAAGAACATCAGATCTGGCCATGTTTTGAGATCATATCTATAACTAATATTTGTAAGAACCTAGTGTTTAACTTGTTGCTTTATGTTCAGGTTCTAGCATGGAGTCACTCCACATATGTCCGTTTTGCCAAAATAAAGTTCAAATTGCTGTTACATTTTAATCTTGTTTGATCTTCACAACATTTCTAGGAGACAGGTAAGACAGGGATCAGTTTTCTAATTGGCCACATGGATAAAACTGAAACGGTAAAGAATGGGCTTTCTAAAAATACAAAATTTGTTACATACAAAGCTGGAAATTGCAGTGTTGGTTTCCTAACCAGAGCCAAGTGTTGTTTTTGTTTGGTTTTGGTTTTGTGCGTCTCTTACTGGTTAATATTGGAAATATTAATACATTTCCTTTGTTTTTTCTTTTGAGTTACAGGTGAAATGTCCATCTCTGTCCTTTTAGAAGGAAATTAAAATAGACTGAGATAGGCAGCAGTAATATTGTGCAGGTTTTTCCTTATTATTGAGGTTACCTTGAGACAAGGCAGAAGGTTGCTTGTATTTGTCTAACAGCCCCACAATTCTGTGGACATAGTGGATCCTAATTACTGTTCATTGGTTTGAATTTTAACTGATTGTGGGAAACATTAATAGTGTTATAGCTAGTAGTGAACCTGGGTGACCAAAGTAGGCACTTTGACTTACAACTCTATACTTATGTGCAGTTAGAAATTATTTTATTTTTAATTCTTTTATGGTTAGCAGACATTTTGTTGTTGTTATTAAAAAAAAAGAGACATCATATTTGTAAAGAGTGGAAATTGCGTGTTGGCTACGTACAGTTCCATAATCCCACATGGCATTCCAGGATTCCCATCCATTGTTATTGTCAACATTGGCCACATTATGTTCATTGTTGACGCTCACTGACTGCTGCCCGCTTATACCACTGTTGCTGTCACCACCGATGTTGATATCCTGAAATTTACAAGAAGTTGACAGGGATTTAATACCACATTTCTTTGCAAATGCATTTTAGTAATAGACTTTAAAAAGTTTAATACTTACAGTGTAAGCAAGGGCTGGGGTCAGGAAGACTCCAAGAAGTCCGGCAAAGACAATCTAAAAATCATAAATAACACTGGTCTACTATCACATCGCAAAAACAATGTCCTCTTCTCTCTACCCAAGCTTATAAAAAATACCAATTTTACCACTCTTTCAAGTGATCTGTCTTTCTTCTTTGACCTTGTATTTTTTTATCAACTGTGGAAAGCTTTAGTGATAAGATTATAGATTAATTACTATAGTAATCATGTTATTGTGGTATCTAGTTTTAGAATTATTAATGTAGGGGCACCTGGGTGGCTCAGTCAGTTAAGCACCTGACTCTTGGATTCACCTCAGGTCATGATCTAACTATTCATGAGTTCGAGCCCCATGTTGGGCTCTATGCTGACAGTGCAGCACCAGCTTGGATTCTCTCTCTCTCTCTTCCCCTCCCTGGCTTACACATACTCTCTCTCTTTCAAAATAAATAAACATTTAAAAAATTGTTAATGTAGTCTTATAAAAAACTGATGTACTACCAGTACATTGAAAAATATATTTGAAAATGAATAACATACACAATATGAAGATGGATATAGGTTCTGAGAGTTAGGTTGGAAAATGATTTAATTTTACTCTCTGATCTTGGGTGCTTTCCTCCCTTCATCAACTTCCTGGTAACAAAGGACTCTTTTTATCTAAAAAAAAATTTTTTTTTAAGCAATGGGTTGGTAAGCAGGCTGACTGCTGCTACTGAGAGACCGAGGATGGAGAGGTCTGGCTCTCAAGTGTGGTTAGCAGAAAGAAAGTCAGTAACTGCTCTAGGATACCTGGGTTGGTCATTTGTCATTGGGTACCTGACATCAGTTATCAGAACACAGAGCTTTATGCAGGTGCCAGACTTGAGTTCTATTCTCATTTCCTTTCCCTGGGACAAAATGGTTTGAGATCTGCCCTGGTGATTTAAGGTAATTCTTTCATTTGCTTACTTTTTCTCTTGATAGCTTAAGAAAGAGGTAAAAATTAGTCTCATAAACAGTGAGAGGTGGGGGGAATTTTAGAGATCTACCAGTGCAGGTCAATGCATTCACATGAGGAAACTGAGCTTTGAATATTAAGTAACGTGGCCAAGGTTGTATTGGCTAAGATTGTACCCCTTGTTCACAGCAGAACTAGAAAAGAAACTAGATCTGACCTGGGGTGGGAACTCCATTTAAAAAAAATTTTTTTTGACCGTGCTGTTAATTAGAACTTATTTCTAGATAATTATTTTACATTTACAACTCCACTGTGAAGCAGAGGCTGCTGCAATATAGTGTTTAGTATGTTGAAACATGAAAATTTTAATTGGATTTCTAGCCCCTCTGCATCTTGTTATAAGTGACACACAGTACCATGGGTTACTTCAGTGGGATTTTGTGGTCTACCTACTCCACTCTTTGCTTTTTTTTTTTTTTTTTTTTTTTGAGAGACAGAGAGAGACACGGCTTGAGCAGGGGAGGGTCAGAGAGAGAGGGAGAGACAGAATTTGAAGCAGGCTCCAGGCTCTGAGCTGTCAGCACAGAACCTGACACGGGGCTTGAGCCCACGAACCGTGAGATATGACCTGAGCTGAAGCCGGACGCTTGACCGACTGAGCCACCCAGTCAGCCCTCCACTCTTTGCTTTTTATCTGGAGCCACAGATGAGAGGCTGCACTAGCTTCACGCTTCAGGTGTTTTCATGGGTAAATGACAGTTTCAACAAACCTTTCTTACCTGGAGATCCATTTCACAGCAGAAATTGTGACAGTAAGTCTCTCACCATCTGATATGATCATGAACTTTTATCTTGCCTGAATATGCTCAGGAGTTTGGTCAAAAGAGGGATTTAGCAACATGAGGAAAGATCAGGTATTTTCTAGGGCTTAGGGACTGCCTGCTTTATCACCAGACCTGAGTAAGGAGACCTGGAAGGTAATTTCATTAAGATAGCATGGTATACAATGCTCACACAGCTGTCTGCTCCCCGTATAACTAGGACTGCCTTCAGAGATGCTTTTAATTGCCACAATTCAGTGAAAAGAAAGATTTTTTTTTCCAAAACAAATTTTCCATTATGGTGAGACTGTCATAAGAAGCAGACCCACTTAGCTCAGAATATTAATAGTCTTTAATCATCAGATAATGAATTCAAAAGGAAAAATCTACTCACTGTGAGCTTCATCTTGGCTTCACCAAAGCAATGGAGCGGAGGCGAAGGCAGGCATGAACTCAGACGAGAGAGCCCTTCTCATATTTGTACTTAACCAGCTTTACTCAAACTAGGTGTGACTAGGTGGGGTCAGAGATTTATCTGTCTCCATTTTCCCTATCTGTGCCGTGATCCAGCATACCAGGAAGCCTTTGGAATGTCTCCTCGGTTAGCAAGGCACTCTGACATGGAGTTGAGCTGACTCACCACTTGTTGAAGTTGAAGATATCACAACAAACTCAATATGATTAATGATAACCTGAGGGCCAACTGAAGCTGTGGGCGTGTGTATTTTCTGTGTTGGTATCTCAGATTCAGGAGTGGGATAATCCCTAAACTCAAACAAGACTGTAGATGAGAAACTGCGGGCACACTGGGCCTTGCAGATAGCAGCTCCTATAAGGTTGTGGGAATGGTTTTCTCTTTGTACCTTTATGTGAACCCATTTTAGTGGTTTTGCTTAAGCAAACTGTGTTCTACTAGCTACTTCCAGGAAACCTATATCCTTTCCTGCCATCTTGAGCTCTCTCAGTGGTTCCATGTGCCTCACGTAGTACATGGAGGGTACCACACGTCCAGCCAGGAAGCCTGGGGGCTGCCTGCAGCCGTTCCTTCTCACCAAGGCCCAGTCAGGCACTACATCTTCTCATGTGGTCTCAGATTTGCTTCTCAACTCCGGTCTTGCCTACAGCTTCCTTCACCGGAACTTCGCTACCAGTTGTGTGATGGATAACTCTGGTCACCAGTCTCTCATATTCCAAAACATTCTTCTCCATTTTCCCTAAAGTTGTCTTTCTAAAGTACATATATAAATAAACACGACTCTCCTATGCTTAGAAATGTTCACTGGCAGCCTGTGAGATGAACAGGAAACTCGCTGGAATGGCATAGAGTGGCCCTTATAATAAGGTTTCCGAAGCATCCCCAGCTCTGTCACTCCATGCTACCCCCATACATCCCAGCCACACCAGAGCTCCCACTATTGCTGGAATATTCAGGACGTTTCATGCCTCTATGCCTTCACACATGCTGTTCTCCCGCCTTGGAGAGCTACCCGCTTGCCTTTCTCTAGTTGTTAAACTGCCTTTCATTTGTCAAGGCCACTGCTCCCAACACAACTTCCCCACATCTCAGGGAGACCTTTCTTCTTTTCCTGGATCTACAAAAGCAATCTTTATCCTTTTAGTCACTTCTAGATAACTTGCTTTTCAGAAATTATGTTAAAATAATTTTAAAAATGTTTTCATCGAAGCAGAGCATAGAAACTGTCACTTGGGCTAACAAAGAAATGCTCAAAACAGTCTCCGAGTTGAATTAAAGTTTTAATTTTTTTCTGCCTTATCCGATACACTGAACCTAGTAAAGCAAATTGCTGAAGAGAAAAACTATATTTCAGTCATCACTGATTTATAAATTTCCTCTTTGAAAGCTTTCTTGAGTTCATGACTGTGTATGGATTGTAACCTTAGGATGGAGTTACATAGTTATAAATCTTGATTCACTAGCAACACCTCTTTGAAAAGGTAAGTGGATTAGTACGGCTGTGGTTAGATTTTGTTCATGTTTTTTTAATGTGTCCACTAATTCCTTTCAAACATATTCTTTAGCTCCAAAAGATCAATAAGCATATGTGAAGACATATGTGAAGAGATTTTCATCTGCTTTAGGAACTGTCACATCACTGCAGAGTCAAAGAGGTGACAGCATGGTGCCTTTAAGCCCAACTCACTTTGGTATATGGGTACACTCTAGTACTATTTTCACATGCCACACCTTACCAAAGATTCAAGGTTGACATTTTTTTCCAGTAAGTCTGTGAAATGCTGATGTGGAGGATACTCCATGAAATAGATACATAGTAACATAGATAGACAGGTAGGTAGGTAGGTAGCTATATAGCTAGCTAGCTAGAGATAGTGTTCAGAGTCCAATTAATGCCCCTCTTGAGAGACTAACAATTTACATTCATATATCAAATGTGCTACGAAATCTGTAGGGGAGAAATCTATGTCATGTTGTTTCTTCCAGATTCCCCTAAACTTAATTGACCATAGAACCTGGTTGTTTTTCTTTTTTATTGATTTATTTTTCCTCACACCTATTAACATCCCTGGAGGGTAACTTTGTTAGGGAAACAAGAATTGTGTTGCCTCAGAGGATGCATCCCAGATGTGAGATCCATTTGGGGAGCTACTGGCTGGAACTAAGGGCCAGGAGACCTAGCTTCTGTTCTGCTTCCTATGAGTCTCCTTTACACTCGAGGCCTTAGTTAACTATGAGTAAAAGAGTAGAAGTTTCTCCTTTATACAATATTACTTCAAAGGCTCCGGAAACCAGAACTCTTTCTCTGTACTTTGTGTGGTATTTATGAATGTGCCAGAGTTGGGAGGCAGGTGGACGGTAAGAGGATCAACCCTAACCTCAACCCTTGTCTCGTCTAAGACCAGAAGTCCTAAGGTGTGAGCAGGTCTCTTGCTCCCTCCCACCTGTGTTTGTATGTTTCTTGTCCTTCCATGGGAGAAAGACAGAACCTGCAAATGTTTTTGTCACCTCCATAGAACCTAGAATATACTGGTACATGCATGATGCTCACAATGACACTTTTAAAAATTAGAATTGCATAAAGGGGGTACTCAAGCTAGAAGAATAAAAAAGTGCATTATGTTTACTTATTCTGATTTTTGGAGCCGGCTGAAGAGGGGCTGTCCTACATAGTTTGTGGTCACCTATCAAGGGAGTCCCAGGAGATGGTGTGGCCCAGTGCCCCAAGGTTAGCGTGGGGCAAACCAGCCCATGAGTAAATAGGGCCTGCCCTGTCCACAGAGCTGGATGCGGAGCCACACCAAGGAGCAAGCCCTAGCGTCATTTTATCTCACAGCTCCCACACCCAAGGCCTCCATTTACCCCACACCCTGGCGTGTCACCCTGGGTGGGAACTCGCTGTGTGTGGAACAAACAGGGAATGCAGTCTGCGTGTGACACACTCATCCATAGGTCTGGGGAGCCTCTCAGAACTCCCCTCGGAAATCAACCTTTTATTTCCCTTCTTTTTCTGGGAATAAAAGGGAATGTTCACTGACAGGGCCTTTTTCATCATTAAATCTCCTCATTCAAGATTCCTCTTCTGTGTAGACATGTTAATGGGCCGATCTTGCAGTGATTAGCATCCATGACACCCTTAATAACCTTGTTTTTTCCTTTAACCCCTCTTCCAATTTCCAAACTTTAGGGTTCAGCTAGCCTTTAGCCTGTTTGACCTCCACTATCGTTTATTGGCTCGAGTGTGGAAGCCCTTTCATGCAATGATTCTTTTTCAGTTGCTTTGCCTTTATTGTTATTTTCTGAGCACGCTTCACACCCATTTGACATTCCTGTGACAGTCCCAAGTCAGGTGGTTGATTGTGAGATCTGAACACACTCCATCACATCCGCTAATGGGAAACTCCTGCCTGCTCGCAAGGCCTCACTGTCCTGGCCTACAGCTCAGACCCTAGTTTGGTTCTGTGGGGCTGTGGCCAGTACGGTGTCAAACCTTCCGTATGCACATGTGGCCAGGAGCGCCATGTCTGACAAAATAAGAATAGGGACATGTAAAATAGCATATCACTAATCATTGCTAGAAAGCTTCTAATTCCAGAAAAGCCATGCTTATTACACAGTCGCTTTTGTCTAGGAAAGAAATTCTTTTCAAATTACAGCAAAGTGGAGGAGGGCCTCCCCTGTGGCATCTCAGAGCCCTTCCTTTTTGTTATTTCCAAGAGACCAGAATATATGTAACTCTGCTTTCTGTTGCTCGCATGTACGGCCAGTTGCATTTGCCAGACCTCTGGGATCCCCTTCGAGGAAACCCATGATAGATTATGCCTCAGATGTGTCGTTAATCTGGACCGTAAAGAGTATTTTGAACGTGGTCGGAAAATTCTTGCTAGAAGAAGGTCTCCTGAGTGATGACATCACCTATATAAAACATATGAACTAGAGATCATGAGAATATTGATTAAAAAACTTCATTTTTCATCATCATGAAGGATAATCAAACCTGGTTAAGTACTTCCATCCTAAAAAGGAGTTGGAGAAAATATGACTGTATGAAGAATAGAATCACAAAGTGATAAATGACATGTTTGCTTTTATAATTCCCTCACAGATAATTCAGAAATAAGAACAAGTCTGCCCTGTTCAGTGTTTGCCTTGAAGCAATTCAGAGAGAGTGGTGTAAAAACACTCATGTGGAAGGTTCCTTCAGCCACAGCACTGAGAAGGGAAGTATGGGAACTCAGCGCTGGGAGGTGCACATCTGATCCCAAATGGGGAGGACCACTGTGCAGCAGCCGTAAAGGCCACGCCTGGGGCCCAGGTCTTGTGACCCCTGCACTGAACTGGCCTCCACGGCTTTCCTGGCAGAAGAAGGCCAAAGTAAAAGACTTGCCCTAGGGCCACTGAGCAGCGAAGCGTGATTTTGTGAATCACTGTTTTCTGCACTGACTTACCTGAACTGGTTTCCCTTTCTACATCTCAGGTGGAAAATATACACTTCTGGAGGACCACACGCTCAGAAGAAGATATTGGATGTTCAGAGGTGTATCCGGGAATTCTGAGCTCTCGTGTTTATTCAATGATGTACTCTGCCTACCCACACCCCAGCCTCCAAATCCTGGAAATGCTTAGTAAAGCTTATCCACTGGGGCTTATTCTGGAGTGTACTTTTTCTTCTGAGGTGCCACAGGGTTTAAATAAAGAGCCAACTCCCCTCATCCATGACAGGATATTTTTTTTATGTGCTGCTCAGCAGTGGGTCCCCAGGCCTCTAATCCTTTTATTCATTTTCTTACACTGAAAAATACTCAATTACCAACAATTCGCCATGCTCCAGCTAATGCAACGTCACAGAAGATTCAAAGTTGCCAAACAACCCGTGCTCAGGCTCCAAGACCCTATAATCCATATGAGAACCAGGGCTGGCTTCATGGATATGTGAGCAGTGTAGTCACACGGGGCTCACACTCAGGACCCCATAGTTGGGTTTAATGCTTTGCAACTGCCATCTTGAAGTTTTTCATAATTTTATTTTTGGATTTGTGTTTTGTAACTAAATCCAATAGGCAATGGAGAATGCACCAGGGGCTTGGGGCCTTGACCCACGGGTGGTCCCACTTTCTGTCTCCCACCACTGATTCCCACCTTTCTCCATCAAGTAAATGTCTTTTTTTTTCACCTCAAATTTCAATATCTCCCTGTTGGTTTGCTACTTCTTTTTGGTTTGTATGGAAAATCTCCCCAATACTAAAACAATGAGCCAAAACCAAACATAAAGGCCTCTTCTTAACTCTACTTTCTTCATATAGGAAGCTTATTTCTCCCCTTCCCATCTCTTAAAAGAATCAGGTAGATTTTCTGATTCCATTTCTTCACCTTCCAGTCACAGCTGTGATGTTGGGACTCAGAGCGAGCAGGGCGGGGAGCCTGACCCTGAAACTGCGGATGCGCTGCCATTTGTTCAGTACTCGCTGGACTCGACTTCTTTCTGCTTTTTCACCCTGATTGTCTCTTCTTTGAAATTCTCTTGTTTCTTTTAAAAAATAATCAAAACCTCCCCGCTCCCTGATCATAAAAGTAATTCATAGGAAATTGCATAGAATATGGAAAATTATCGAAGCAAATAATTGACATATCGTTTTACAATGCAGAAATAATCTCCATTAACTTTTGACTATATTTCCTTTTAATTTCATTTGAGTTTCCTTTGATCCATGTGTTACATCGAAGTGTACCATTTTGGTTTCAAATATTTGGGAATTTTCCAGTTGCCTTTCTGGTATTGATTTCTAATTTAATTCCATTGTGGTCTGAGACTATACCTTGTATGATTCTACTTTTCTAAATTGTTAAGCTGTGTTTTTTGGCCAAGAATATGATCTTTCTTGGTGAATGTTTCCTATGAACTTGAGCAGAATGTGTATACTGATGTGGAATGCAATAGTCTGCATGTCAATTAGATGCAACTGATTGATGGTGCTGTTCAGTTCACCTATTTCCTTAGTGATTGTGTGCCCGTTTGATCTATCAGTACTGAAAGAGGGGTAGTAAAGTCTAGAATAGTGGGTTTCTTTATTTCTCATTGCATTTCTTTTAAGTTTTTATCTCTTGTATTTTGATATTCCGTTGTTAGGTACATGTGTATCAAAGATCATTATATCTTTCTGAAGAATTGACCCATTAATCACAGTGTGATGCCCTTCTTTATCCCTAATAATGTTGGTTTCTTTCTTTTGTTCTGAGGTCAGCTTTGTCTAAAATTAACATAGCTACCGCAGCTTTAAAAAAAAATAGCATTAGATTGTGTGTCTTTCTTCACCTCTTTACTTTCAACCTCTCTGTGTCTTTATATTAAAATGGCTTTTTTTTTGTATATAGCATATAGTTTGGTCTTATTTTAATTTTTTTGTCTTAAATTCCAGTATAATTAACATACACTGTTACCATGGTTTCAGGTGTACAAATAGCAATTCCACAATTCCATACGTTACTTGTGCTCATCCCAGCAAGCGCCCTCATTAGTTCCCATCACCTAGTTCAGCCATCCCCACCCACCTCTCCTCTGGCAACCATCGTTTTGTTCTCTAGAGTTAAAAGTCTGTTTCTTGGTTTGTCTCTCTCTTTCTCTTTTTTTTCCTTTGCTCATTTGTTTTGTTTCTTAAATTCCACATGTAAGTGAAATCATATGGTATTTGTCTTTATCTGACTGACTTATTTTACTTAGTATGATACTCTCTAGGTCCATCCATGCAAATGCATCCTTGCAAATGGAAAGGTTTCATTCCTTTTAAGGCTGAATAATATTCCATTACACACACACACACACACACACACACACACACACACACATCCATTCATAAATCAATGGACACTTTGGCTGCCTTTTTTGGGTTATTGTGAATAATGCTGCTATAAATGTAAGGGTGTAGCTGTCCCCTTGAATTAGTTTTAGTATTCTTTGGGTAAATATCCAGTAGTGTGACTTTTTGAAGAAACTCTATGCTGTTTTCCACAGTGGCTGCACCAGTTTGCATTCAGTTGCATCTTATTTTTTGATCCATTCAAATAGCCTTTGTTTTCTACTTGGTGTATTTAGATCCTTCATATGTAAGGGATTATTGGCATAGGTAGAGCTATTTTTAGCCACTAGACAATCGATGTAGGTAGGTTTGTAATTGTTTTGCACTTATTGCACTTGATTTTTGTTTCTTGTTTTTTGCCTTCTTTTTTTAAAAACCGTTTTATAATAGCCTTTTTTTTAAAGAGACGTTTTAGGTTAACAGCAAAATTGAGCAGAAGCTACAGAGATTTTCCATATACCCCCTGCTCCCACACATCCACAGCCTCTCCCGTTATCAATATCAACACAAGTAGTGCCTTTGTTACTACTGATGAACCTACACCAACACCTCATTATCACCCAAAGTTCAGACTTCACTTGGTGTTGTACCTTCTACGAGGTTGGATCTATGGTTTTGTGTCAGTCATTAATTTTGGAAAGTTCTTGGCCATTATTACTTTTAATATTTCTTCTGCTCCTTTCTCTCTTTCTATTTTACACTTTGGAAAATGTCCCAGAGGGGCACCTGGGTGGCTGTAAGTTGAGCGTCCAACTTCGGCTCATGTCATGATCTTACAGTTAGTGAGTTCAAGTCCTGCATCAGGTTCACTGCTGTCAGCACAGAGCCTGCTTTGAGTCTCCTGTCCCTTTCTTTGTCTGCCCCTGCCCTGCTTGCACACTCTCAAAAATAGACATTAAAAAAAAAAAAAGAAAGAAAATGCCCCAGAGTTCTTGGGTATTCTCTCCCATCTTTTAATTCGTTTTTTTCTTTTTATGTTTGTTTGTTGAAAGCAGGACATATGGTCTCAGGATTTCAGGTAAATAAGCCTTTGGCATGAGGCTTTACGTTAATCTGGCTGGAGCTGAGCTGTTAACTGTTTGCTGTCACTAGGGTTTGCTCTTGTCAGGAGCTTTAAGTTTCTTTAGTCCCATACTTTTTGTTCCCCCTCACCTTTGCGTTTCTCTAAAATCTTAAGTAAAGTCTGTGTCTTGCAGTTTTTTTAAGCTGTAATTTACTGTTATTAAACTTGAACCCTGTTAATGAGGTAGTAAGAAGTTGCAAAGGAGAAGCATTCTATAATCGAATCTCAGTCTTTTAGTGGGCCTGAGTCTTTGGGCTTGACCTTCACAAGTGTTTCTTAGCTTTTCTTCTCTCTTTTGCTGGGTGTTTTTTTTTTTAGTTTATATATTTATTTTGAGAGAGAGAGAGAGAGAGAAGCAGAAGGAGAGGGAGAGAGAGAATCCCAGGCTGGCAGCACAGAGCCTGATGTGGGGCTCAAACTCAGAAACAGTGAGATCATGACCTGAGCCCAAATCGAATCAGACGCTTAACCTTAACCAGCTGAGCCACCTAGTTGCCCCACGTTTTTATTTTATCTTTTTTCGATGAGATGAGACAAGAAAGTGAGAGGGCGCTGGAGTTGGGTATTTGCCCTTTTCCATTTAGATGAGATAAGGCTCCAGAGAAATCTTTTTCACTGGAGATCAGACCTTGCTCTAGAGAATGTTCTTGGCATATTTCAAAATGGTTACTTTTCCTCTCTCCCTGAAAGAGAACTGAGGTGGTTTTCTTGTCTTTTCACCATGAAAGCCTGGTTTAGTTTCTGGAGTGAAAACTCACAAATGATTTTGGCATCCAGGAATTTGTAACTCTCACCCTGGTCCTCACTCAGACTCCAAAAGCTCATGAAAATTACCACTTAGATGTCCCCACCACTTTGGCTCTGGTGGCTTCTGTTCTAGGTATCCTCATTTCAGCTGTGATTCTCTGTGTTCACCTGTCTCTTCCCATTTTGGCATGGCAGCGTGCCCAGTGACTTCAGTTCTCTGATGGGTTCAAGAAAAGTTGGTTGATTTTCAATTCATTCATCCTATTCTTGCAAGGGGAGGAGTGATCACATCTGAGCACTTTATATGTTGGAATGAAAACTGGAAGTTGCATATTTTTTTAAATCTGATTTTTAGTATGTGCATACATATGTTGAATGTGTGGTATTTTTTAGTAGAATTAAAACCAGTGGAACTTTCAATTTCTTAATAATAAATGGTATTGAATGTGTTTTAGTTATAATAAATATTTATTTCTAATAGATAGTGACCAATGAATAGACATTTACTGTGAATCTATCATGTCAGTGGCTATTTCAAGTCTTTATATGTATGACCTCATTTAATCTTTACAGCAACCTTGTGAGGAGCCATTTTATTGCTTTTTATCTACAGATGAGGATATTGAGGCACATAGAGCTCAAATAACTTGCCAAAGACCACACAGTGAGTACCTAAAAATTGAAATTCAGGCAGGATGTATCAGAGCCTCAACTCTTAACCATCTCCTCTTATTTTGCTCCCTCAATGTTGGGAGCCATTCTGAACTCACTAGTTGAGAATACTCCTTGTGAGGTTAACACAGGTTTGCAAGGCCTCCTGCCGTCAGATGATGACCGACACCTACCCCCACTCAATTGATTTTGCTTGAGCACGGACTCCTCAGGCACCTTGTTGATTGACATCGGGAGTGACTTGTCCCCTTAGTCTGGCCCTAATATGCTGATTGCACCCTGTGAGGGAACTTATTGTAGGAACTTCTTCTTTTGTGATTATGGAAGCAAACATTGTGTTTTCTGAGAATCCTGTTTTTCTTATACTTCCCCTTAAGCCAACAGGCTAATGACCCCTGCTCACAAAGAACTAACTTTTGCATTTGCTATGCTAAAAGCATTGTCTTGTATTTGAATGCTAAAGATACTTTCCTTCCCCATATGATAAGCATCTAAATCATCTACATCAATCACTTTTGATAAAGGTTATGCATGAGTCTTCTACAACTCTATGTTCTGGGAAATTTTTACATATCAAAGAGATTTATCATCAGAAATCATTGTCTCTAAGGCAAATGCCACTTCTGTGCTGTTCCCCCATACACTTAACCATAAATAAAGCTGAGTCTCAGTCAGTGCAGAGATGCCTACCTGGGGACCAGAAGGAATCTTGTGGTTCTCTCATCCCTCTCTCACTGACACTGTCCATCCTCAGGGACCCCTGGATTGGCTGGAGCACAACTCCAGCACCTCAAAGCGGGTCATTGCCCATTAAAAAAAAAAATTACATGTGTTCATTTTTTCCTTTGTGGATTTAGAAAAAATTTTGTAACTTGAGGATATTACCATTTGTTTCTTATATATGTTGAACATTTCCATTTTTAATTTGTTTTTAAATGTTGCTTATATTTTTATACTTAATGAATAGTATTTTCCTAATCATGTTTATTGAAATAGAATTTATAAACAATAAAGTGTATCCTTATGACTCTATAGTTCTGAGTTCTAACAAATGCAGGCAGTCATAAACCACCAGCAAAATCAGTACAGAACATGACTGAACCCCCACCCTGCAAAGCTTCCTTGTGCCCTTTACAGGCAATCTCATCCTCAGCTCCTGTCAACCACTCCTCTGTTTCCTGTCCTTTTATCTTTCCAAACTGTCATATAAATGGAATTATGCAGTAGGGAGTCTTTTTTGTTCTTGCTAGTTTCACTCAGTATAATGCATTTAAGATTCAACTATGTCGTGGATCATTGGGTTGGTCCTTTCTTTCTGTTTCATTATATAAACATATCACAATTTGACTCTCCAATCACCTGTGGAAAGGCATTTGGGTTGTTTCCTAAACTCAGTGATTATAAACCTAGAGGTTCTGATGTGCACATATGGTTTTGCTTCCCTTGGGTAAACAGCTACAAGTGGGATTTCTGGGTCTTATGATAATTACATCAACGTTCTGAGCAATTGCCAAATGATTTTCCAAAGTGGTTGTAGTATCATGCATTCTCAGTTGCTCTAAATCTTTGACAGCACTTGGAATGTTCATTCTTGTTTGCTTGTTTGTGATTTTTAGCCATTCTAGTAAGTGTGTAATGGTTTTAATTTGTATGTCCCTAATTACCAATGAAGCTAAGCCTCTTTTTATATACCTATGTGCCTCTGTAGACCTTCTTGGATTCATATGATACCATCATATAAATCTTTTGCCTATTTTATTTTTAAGTTTATTTATTTATTTTGAAAGAGAGAGAACCAGTGAGGGAGGGGCAGGGAGAAGGAGACAGGGGATCAAAAGCAGTCCTGTGCTGACAGCAGCGAGCCTGATGCAGGGATCAAACTCACTCTGAGATCATGATCTGAGCCAAAGTCAGATGCTCAACTGACTGAGCCAATCAGGCATGTTGTACATGTGAGCAGGGGAGAGGCAGAGAGGGAGGGAGGGACAGAATCCCAAGCAGGCCCCCTGCGTGGCATGAAGCCCCACATGGGGTTCGATCTCACAATCCTGAAATCATAATGACTTGAGCTGAAATCAAGAGTCAGACACTTAACCAACTTAGCCACCCAGGTGTTCCTAGTGGGAAAGTTTTTTTTTTTTTAAGTTTATTTATTTATTTATTTATTTATTTTGAAAATAAACCACATAAGTTGGGGAGGGGAGTGAGAGAGGAGAGACAGAATCCCAAGCAGACTCCTGACATCAGTGGAGAGTCCAGTACAAGGCTCCATCTAAGGAGCTGTGAGATCATGGCCTGAGCCAAGTTCAAGAGTTGGACATTTAACCAACTGAGCCACTTAGGCACCCCGGAAAGTTTTTAACTACAAATTCAATTTCTTTGATTGATAGAGACTCACTCAAGGTATTTATTTCTTCTTGAGTAAATTTTGATTGTGTTTTTCAAGGATTTTTTCTATTTCTTAGATTGTTGACTTCATTTGATTGTTGATTTTGGACATAAAGTTGTTTGGAATATTTCCTCATTATTCTTTTAATGGATATAAAATCAGCACTGATGTATTCATGCTTTGCTTTTACTGGTGTTATCAATGATTCATGTCTTTTTTTGTTGTTGTTGTTTCCTTGAACAGTCTGGCTAGAGATTTATTTATTGATTGATCACTTAAACCATTGGCTTTTTTATTGATTTTTTTCTTGTTTTTCTAGATTCAATCTCATCTATTTCTGCTCTTGTCTTTATTATTTCTTGTTTTGTGAGTGCTTTAGGTTTAATCTGATATTTGTTTTCAGGTTTCTTAAGGTGAATACTTTGTTTTTTTTTTTTTTTTGTTTTGTTTTGTGGTTTTATTTATTTATTTATTTATTTTTTTACAAAGCAATGTTTTTTTATACAATTTATTTTTTTAACATATGCAATTATTTTCCGTCATTTACAATACAGTAGTTTCAATGATACTCCAAACAGAAAAGCAAAGTAAAAAATCAAAACCCCCACTTCTATTTCATGTAATTAGACTTATACAGAAATTAGAAGGTTAGGTACCAACTAGTTAATCACCTAATTTCACAGCTATCTGAAG
>NC_043703.1:112685420-112735205 GCF_006229205.1 Suricata suricatta | reverse complement strand
CCCTATGCATCAGCACTTCTGTATCCCTTGGGTAAATCCCTAGCAGGGCTATTGCTGGGTCATAAGGGAGTTCTATGGATAGTTTTTTGAGGAACCTCCACACTGTTTTCCAGAGTGGCTGCACCAGTTTACATTCCTTAAGGTGAATACTTTGATCATTTATTTTAGGTCTTTCTTTTTTTCTGATATGAGTATGCAGTGCTGCAATTTTCTCTTTTAAGCTGCATCCACAAATTCTGATGTGTTGCATATTCACTTCCTTAACTTCAAAATATTTTCTAATTTCCTCGTGACTACCCCATTAACCCATGATTTATTTTGAAGTGGTTTTTAAAAAAGTGTTCAGATAATTAGGGATTTTCCAGATATCTTAGTTCCATTTCTATTTAATTTAATAAAGCTCTTTGAATTTGCAATTCTTTAATAATTTACTAGTTTGAACATGTTTTACTTATAAAAATGGTGTTAATAATATTGGGTAAATTTTAGTGCACGCTTACTCTCAGCCAGTGACGATTGTTCATACGTTGGGTATGTGAGCTCATCCACGTCCCCCCGGATGCTCTGAGGATGCACTTTGTCCTCCTTCTGTCCTCACGAGGATTTTGAGGCACACGGTGAGAAATTAGAGAACTTGGATGGAACTCAAATCCAGGCAGGTTGTTTTCTGAGCTTCAACTCAGAAAACATTATTATTATTATTAATAGCTTCATCTGCTATTAACGCCCCTTCCTGTAATCAGGTTCTTTGCCCATTAAAAAGCATTCCATGCATTCACTATTTTCTTTTGAATTTTTAAGTTGAAACTATTACTTTTTGGAAATTTTTAATAAACATTTGGCTGTTTATTGATCATAAAAACAAAAAAAATTATTCAATCCTAAAAAAAACAAAGAAAATATTACTGTTTGTCTCTCATATGTGTTAAAAAGTATTTTTCCTGAGTTTTAAATGTGCCTTTAATTTTTTAAAAATGTTTATTGACTTTTGAGAGAGAGAGAGAGAGAGACAGAGCACAAGGCAGGGAGAGGCAGAGAGAGAGGGAGACACAGAATCCAAGGCAGGCTCCAGGCTCCGAGCTGTCAGCACAGAGCCGGGCACGGAGCTTGAATTCATGACATGAGATCATGACCTGAGCTGAAGTTGGATGCTTAACTGACTCAGCCACCCAGGTGCCCTGAATGTGCCTTTAATTTTTTTTTAATAACTAATGATCATTTATATGTTAGTGAGGCTTATTCACTTCTTTCTTTTGATTTATTCCAATACTTTTAGGCTTAGAAAATCTTTAGCATCGCAAAAATCAGATGAAAGTTTACCTGCATTTTCCTCTAGTTTTTTCCTTTTTTTTTTTTTTGGCTTCTTTTACTGTATGTACAATGTTTATATGTATTTAAAAATTAATTTGGAAATAATTTTTTTCTTATGATAGGATCTATATTAGTTTGCCCAAATAACTACACCTCAACCCAGGGCCACTTAGAATCAAAACTTTTTTCTCCCCTAACAGCAGGTTTTCAGCCCTTTCTTAGGTATGGCAAAAATGACCTGGTAATGAATTCATTGACTGTACCATGATAAAAAATGGCAAGAGTCATAATAAAGTCATAATAAAGAAAAGATAAGATCATTAAAAAAAGGTAAGAGTTGAAAGGGGTTTCAACTTACGTAAAGGTAACTAACCAAATAAAGTGTTGGGAATGGATTTACTATTTGGTTTGAACAACAAAATAGCAAGAAGACATTAACTAAGGACGTGTTTGAGATACTTGCTGATACAAGTGAAGGCATTATATTTGTAAAAAAAAAAAGAACAAGAAATTATAAGAACAAAATCGGCAGAAATAGAACAGCATATTACTGTAGAAAAGAACAAATTAGGAACATTGCAACCATGCTAATATCAAGGTTTCACCTCCACCACAGTCGGTGCCAGAAGGCAGTGGAGTAGCATCTATAAAGCGCTGGAAAGAAAATACCTGTCAACTTATAACTACAATTCTAAAGTGAGAAGAAAATAAAGACATTTTCTGCTGATTCAAAGGGGCACATGAACCCCAATGTTTATAGCAGCACTATCAGCAATAACCAAATTATGGAAAGAGCTCAAATGTCTATGGTCTAATGAATGGATAAAGAAGTGGGGTATACATTCATACATATTGTGGAATATTACTCAGCCATCAAAAAGAATGATATCTTGACATTTGCAAAGACATGGATGAAGCTGGAATGTATTGTGCTAAGTAAAATAAGACAGTCTGAAAAAGACAAATACCATATGATTTTACTCATATGTAGAATTTAAGAAACAAAACAGATGAACATAGGGGAAGGGAAGGAAAAATTAAATAAGATAAAAAAGAGAGAGGGGCGAACCATAGGAGACTCTGAACCATAGAGAACAAATTGAGGGTTGCTGGAGGGGAGAGGGGTGGGGGAATGGGCTAAATGGGTGATGGGCATCAAGGAAGGCACTTGTGATGAGCATTGGTTGTTACATGTAAGTGATGAATCACTAAATTCTACTTCTGAAACCAATAATACACTATATGCCAACTAACTGAATTTGAACAAAATCTTGGGGGGCATCTGGGTGGCTTAGTCGGTTAAGTGTCCAGCTTCAGCTCAGGTCATGATCTTGTGGTTCATGAGTTTGAGCGCTTCATTGGGCTCTGCACTATCTTTGCAGAACCTGCTTGGAATTCTCTCTCCCCCCTCTGTCTCTCTGCCCCTTCCCTGCCTGTGCTCTCTCAAAATAAATAAATAAACTTTGAAAAAAAAATCTTAAAAATAAATACAATCTTGGAAGATTAAAAAAAGGTATTTTTAAACATAAAAAAAGACAAAAATGGTATCTATTGGATTTCAATAAAAAGAACTATAAAAGATATACTTAAGCCAAGAGAAAACAAAGTTTTGGGGATATAAAAAGTAGGAATTAGCACAAAAATGCGATTAATTTAATTATCTATAGATGGAAAACACGTATTTTTGTGTTATTCTTTAATGGTGAAAGTAAGGGGCACCTGGGTGGCTCAGTGGGTTAAGCATCCAACTTCGGCTCAGGTCATGACCTTGCAGTTCTCGAGTTTGAGCCCCACATTAGGCTCTGTGCTGACAGCTTGGAGCCTGGTGCCTGCTTCAGATTCTGTGTCTCCCTCTTTCTGCCCGTCCCCTGCTCACACTCTGTCTCTCTCTCTCTTTCAAAAATAAACAGTTGAAAATTAAAAAAATAAATAACTAAAGGTGAAAGTAAAATGCTGAGCAAATATAAGAATACGGGGATGGGAAAATGCTCAGTAATGACTTAAAGGTTACTGAGTTCCTGTCTTTGTTGAGAAAATCAAAATACAGGATACTTTTTGGATTTGTAGGGAATGTGAAAAATTAAGTATGCATGCTAAAATCTCAATGTTATAACTAAATAATAAAAAGTTAAAAACTTCCAGAAATAGAAAAAAAAAGGAGAATGTAAAATCTTTATCAATACAATGAAGGCAGACAAAAATAGGAAGAAATGCAAAGCGTGTAATACCTTTGTCTGCCTCAGGTGTGGGAGCTGGTTTGCTTTTTGGGGTCTTGGAACCAGACATGGGAGAAAATCTTCAGTCATACTAAAAAACTGTGATCCTTCTTGCTGCCAGTATCTCAAGAAGATTTCATAAAGCAGCACATTTTCCATGCACGCCAACTAACCAGCCAGGGTAGGGGAATTCCAGTAATGTAGGTAACCCCCCAAATGCCCAATGTCTGCTTTTGAAAAGCCTCTTTTTTTAAGCAGCTAGTTAGGAAGTCATTCTAGCTATAGAACAAGGACATCACTTATGTTAATTCTCTGATGACCATAGTGATTCTCAATATTTAACACTTTTGCTATTTACAGGTACCGTCTGTTTTTGTATTTCCCTGCCTTCTGAATTAATGATCCCACTGTGACACTAGCCAAACATTTTTTATTGTGGCATTATAAAAATTACACAAATTCAACTTTATTCTATTTTTTTAATTTGAGAAATTTTCAGTGCACTTCAGGATAACTAGAGATATGTAACTCATAGTTTTTGTGGAGTTTTGGGGGATGCTTCATGTAGAAATTTGGCTAGCCCTGGTAATTGGGCAGAGTGCTATCTGAACCTTGTTCCTCATGAATCTCTGGAAATTGGGACTGACTTCAACAGGGAGAAGAAATAAGGTCATAGGACCCCCCAGCCGGTGTCCATCTCTTGTCCTATGTCCTGTCTTTGGGTGGAAGAATTCAAAATACAGGGCAGACCTGAAAAGACATTGAAGACCCATCTCAGGTCTCAAGGGAGGACTTTGACATCAGGAGCAGACAGTAAGACTGTGTCCTTGTATGTCTATAAGATGTTGGTGTAGAATAAGCATCTTGTAATATTTTTAAAGGGTGGAATTTGAAATCTTAGCTGCAACATAATGCAGATAAGCAAGGAATATTTACTGAGTGACCAAGTGGTAAATTTTTACCACTGACTAATGAACTTTATTGATATCTGGTTATGTGACTGGGTCTCAATCCTGATAAAGGAGTTTGCTGGGTGTGTCAGAGATAAGGACATGCCTTTTCCAAATTAATTGTTCTGGAAAGAGATTTCCACACCTTAAAGCTAATATAAAGGGTAGAAGTTGCACTGGTGGCCTCACTTGCTTGGGCACCTTCTTCCCATCAGGCAAAATGAAAATCCTCGTAAGTATTTGTTTATGCTTCTTTGTACTCTTGTGGCTCTTGCAGAGAATATTCAAATCCAGTGCGTCTTAGATGAACACTGTGCATGTTTCTAAGTCTTTGTGATTGAATTAACTAGTATCTTTGGCAGCGATAGTGTTGAATATTAAGTCGATTTTTATTTGTTCATTGTCTATTTTCTGAGATGTTTATTAAAAATGCAAAGAACACATTTTGAAAATATCTAGAGAATTTTGATTTGGAGAATTTTAAGTAATTATGAGCTTGAGAAGATTGTAGGCATTTTAGGACAGCACCGTTTACTATTTAAAAAAAAAGTGGTAATTAAAAAAAGTAGCAGTTGTCATTTTTCTAAGCGCATACTAGGTCCTATGCTACACACTTCAGGTAAATACCTTGATCTATTTGGTCAACTACTCTTTGAGCTGAACAGTATTACCTCATTCCACGGATGAGAAGACTGAATCACAGAGGAATGTGATTTTTCCATGCCAGTAAATGTGAAGTTTAGACTTGAAATGTGCCCCTCTCAGACCCTACTGGGAGGCGCATTCCTGCCATGACCACCTGTCCTCCTGCCAATCCCAGCCCTGGTCCCAGTCTCCCACAGCTGCACACTGCCTTGCTCCATGAACAGGGGACTGTGTTTTGATCCAGAATGGAACTCCTTCCACCAGTCATATATCCCCTATTCTCATTTAGTTGTTGAGGGAGAAAGCAAAATGATAAGTTCCCCTCCATCAGATGTCCAAGATGGTTGACTGAAAGAGTTCCCTCTCCCAGGGCTTTCTTGATTTTCCAAGAGGAGATCTATCGCTGAAACAAAGCTGTAACCATGGTGGTGTAATCACGGTGTTGGGTGGGTGGTTATCTGGGGACAGAGGACACTTCTTGAGCTCTCTCTAATTATATCACTGGTCAGTCCTCCATCCGTCTGTTCAAACCTCTGTAGACCCATTAACCAGAATACAGAAAAGTGTCAACGGTTACTAGAGCTGGCCTGGAGTCAGAAAAGGTGTGTGGTTGTGCAGGTAGGCAGGTTGGAAATCTCCATACAGGTTTTCATCAGACACTTCACCCCCAGTCATCAGAAGAGAGATGTTATTGGTGATTGTTCTACTGACGGTTCTTAAAAATATCTGCCTCCCTGCAGACTCCCTGCCATGACAGTTCCATACACTGTGATGTTCAGAAAAGACAGCATAAAACTGGGATCAACATGTTGGATAACTCTTAATATCACCACAGCAAAATGTCAGAACTGCCTCAGGTCTCACCCAGTTAGCCTAACATTTTCTGATGGCATCACTAAGGAGAATAGAGAACTTTCCTTGATGTCAGCCTCAAAAGCTAACCATGCCTCCAAGCAGCCTATTGTCATAGTTTTCCTTGGGAATCCATTGTATCTCTGTCACCCGTGAATCCATTTTAAATCTATTTTACTCTCTCAGCCCCAAGGAATTAAGTAATTTTTTTTAACAGAAAAACACAACTTGACTCTTGTAATCCAAATCCAGTGTGGATCACACCAGGGTATTCCCATAGGAAAATAAATCCTTCCTTACTGTTCACCTGCTCCAAGTTGTTCTTGGCATAAGAACATATGCTACCTAGAAGATTATAATGTTTGGAAGGGCTGGGAATTGGGTGTTAAAGGTAGAACCTTGTATCTGACAAGTAGCATGAACTCTGTAAATGTCTGTCAAATGAGTGAATGTGTTTTCTCATTTTGAAAATGAGCTTTTGACCATTCATGACCACCCACCTGTGTCTCTAGGTGTGAGATACTTTGTGAGATCCTTATATTTGTCCTGTCCAGTGTCTCCTTATGTCTCTGCCCTGAATGGAATGGATGCAACTGTTTTTCAGGTGGTATGTCTGGTGCTGGCCATCTTTGGGACACAATCTCATGGATACGAGGTAAGTTGGTTCATTATGAAATTTGTATCTTGGAGATACTGGGAGAGGGAAAGGAAGATACAAGATAGTCTGAAGGACAGGAGAGAGCCTTGTTTGGGATGGGATCCCAGAAATAACCAATAGTGCAATCAATAAGATTGGTTATTTCTTTCCAATTGTAATTCCTTAAAAAATGCAACCCATTGCTGTAAAATGTGGTCAATTTCATTTCTCCTGTGATGTCATTACTTCTCCCATATATAATATAGTAACCTAGAAAGAAGAGCTTCACATTTTTATTTAAGTATGGGGTTTGGTCTAGGATGCCAGTGAGGAGGCTTAAGGCTTCAATCTCCTATTCACAGCAAGTGGATGACTTTAGCTGGAGGGTTGCCTTTCCAGTGCATATGATTTATGGAGAAACCCTTATGTCTTTGTTGTTAATCTAGGTTTATAACATCATCAGCCCAAACAACAATGGTGGCAATCTTCAGGAGACAGTGACAGTGGACAATGAAAAAAATATCGCCATCATTAATATCCATGCAGGATCATGCTCCTCTACCACGGTTTTTGACTATAAACATGTAAGCAGCAAGGGAATTTTTACATTCCTCGAGACTGGATTTCTCAAGGGTGAAGGGGTAGCCATTCACTATGCATTTGAATTCCAAGAACTGTCTTTGCAATGTGTTCAGAATTTCCTGACTTCTGCCTTTTCCTTTAGATAACCAAGCAATTGATGGAAAAACAAACAAAACCATTTCTAAAAAAAAAAAAGTGACAGGAAACACACACACTTGCTTCACCTTTTCAGGTGGAAAACTGGAAGCATAATGATATTGTCTCACTATGAGCTCATAAGGTGCCTAAGGGTGCCCAGACCCAGAGCAAGACCTGACACACAGACTCTCAAAAATATTCGTTGAATGAATAAATGAATGACTTAGGGCTTCTAATACACTTATGCAGAAAAAGAATGATTATGGAATAAACTACCACAGAATAGCAGAAATCCAGAACAACTGTACACATTTCACTGTATAAGTAGAATATGCAATTGATCACACTTCTTCAAGAAGGAATGAATGCTAAGAAAAACCTCCAAACTATTTCCAAGTTTCAGTTGCTAGTGTTAACGAGTCTCAGAAACGTGCTCAGAAAAGTTATTCAGTCCTTTATCCATTTATTTATTTGTTTGTTTTCCATTTGTACCACTTGACTAGGGGCTTGCAGGAGAGAGCTGTGCACTGTGGTTGTAGCCCATCCGACTGGACATTTGAACACGCTTTTCATCTTCTTTTCTCGTAGAAACCTCCTTACATTCCTCCCCCTCATCAGCATGGGGAGTTCTAGGACACATTTGAAAGTTTGGAATCTTTGAAACATACAGTTTTAAAGGAAGTTGTCCTGAAATTGTTTTTTAAACCAAATTTCAAGGAAATCCCCAAAGGGTCTTTTAAAAAAAAGAGTGGTAAGGAGTTGGTTTAAGCCTCTTCCACTGCCATCAAGCTTTGCCTCAGTCTATTTTTGAATTTCAGGAACTGCAATTTGTGAGAATTGAAAAATAGGAACTAGAAGAGTTTTTTTCTTTAATTACTTACAGTCTCACAGACTGTATAATTATTTGGACTCCATAGAGAAAACTCCATTCGGGATGAAGGTTGATGGCCTCCGGTTCCTTGTGGCCCCACAGGCCTCACCCACCATTGCTATTTTCATCCTCTCTTCCTCCAGCTCCTACCTGTCCAGCCAGCTTGGGTCTGAGGTGGAGAAAGGATGGAGAGAAGACAGTGAAGGAGGGGAGAACAGACGAAGCATGTGTGTGTTAGCAGTGAGGGAGTTATGTTAAGGACAGCAGCACGGTCCAACAGAAATTTCTACCATGGTGGAAACGTCCTGTATCTTCATTTTCCAGTAGAGAAGTTACTGGGTGCTGTGGCTACTAAACACTTGAGATGTGTGACAGAGGGAGTACGTTTTAAATTTTATTTAATTTGAATTTAAATTTAAATAGCACATGTGGCTAGTAATTAACATATTGGAAAACACCGTTCTAAAGAATTCTGAATTTACTCCAGATCGAAGAAAAGACAGAACAAAATCAATAGAGACAGAAGAAGAGACAAAAAAGCTTCTTCTTCTTTTTTAAAAATTTATTTATTTATTTTTGAGAGAGAGAGAGAGAGAGAGAGAGAGAGAATACAAGCAGGGGCAGGGTGGGAGGGGGGACAGAGGATCCGAAGGGGGCTCTGCACTGACAACAGGGAGCCCATTTTGGAGCTTGAACTCACAAACTGTGGGGTCATGAGGCTTCCCGAGAGCTGATCCTTCTTAATTGTTAAACCCAAACTACAGGCCCTGGTTGCAAAGCATGACAAGTGGGGCACAAATCATGGGTTTGCACAATTTCAGAGATAGAAAGGGCAAGGGAAAAAAATGAAACTGCCATGTAAAAGAAGTCGTGGCTGGAATGGATTGCAGACTGATTCAGAGTCACTTGCACTCACTGTGCATGCGCAAGGCTCAAACGCCAGCCCCACCGGTGTGGAACCCGGGGACCCAGAAAGGCCAGTAACTGTGCTTTTGCTGTCTCAGGGCTACATCGCATCCAGGGTGCTCTCTCGAAAGGCCTGCTACATCCTGAAGATGAACCATAAAGCCATCCCCGCTCTGGACCAACTAAAGCGATACATCTACGAGAGGAAGGTACGCTTGCATATTTCCTGCTCTTGAGCAGAGGGAAAACTGGTACCTGTGTGGAAGCGAAGAGAGTAAGGGGGGAAGATCAGGGTATTATATCTTACCGCGGATATGTACTTACCACTGTTAAAGTGTTTTCACACTTACTGTTTTTGGGAGCAGAAGTGCATCTCTTTGCTTGATTTCTGGTTTTAAAAGGTTATTTATTTATTCTGAGAGAGAGAGAGAGAGAGAGAGAGAGAGAGAGAGAGAGAGAGAAAGAGAGAGCGAGCGCGAGCAAGGGAAGGGCAGAGAACAAGGGGAGAATCGCAAGCATGCTCCATGCTGTCAGCACTGAGCCTGAAGCTGGGCCGGAGCTCACAAACCGTGAGATCATAACCTGAGCTGAAATCAAGAGTTGGAAGATTAACCAACTGAGCCACCCAGGCTTCCCTCTTAGCTTGATTTCTACCATACAGCCCCCAGTACAACAGCTTATAATAAGTTCCAGTGTTTTTGTAGAAAGGACTGAACAGCAGGGCTCTCAGAAATAGTGATTGGCAGAAAAATGAGTGAAGTTATAGTATCCAAAAACACGAAGGGGCAAAGGAACAATACAGGGTAGGGAGAATAAACAGACAAACCCCATATGGGGTAGGACCCTGATGTTTAATTCTCCCTCTCTAATTTCCCATCTGTGCCACCTTTGTCATGAGATTCACCCTCTCTGGGTTTCTTGTCATCCCCAGTAAAATAATATTGGAAATAATGAGCCCCTCTGCAGACTAAGTGCTCAGAAAGTGATGGTGTTTTGAGATTCCTGACTGCCTTCTGCTTAATTAAACAAAAAAGAAAAAATCAGTTTTGAATAAGGCACACAAGACTATATCAACTTACTGTATCCTATCCCCTTCTGTTCTTCTGCTGTAGGCTATGGAAAACATGTACTCCGACAAATACGTCTGGGTCAAGTACAGCCCGCTGCAGTCTCTGATCACTCACATAGACTGGTTCCTGTTCGGCTCCCCCATCAAGCAGCTCTGCAATCATGTCCCCCTGTATAAGGGAGAAGTGGTGGAAAAGACAGGTGAGTACCAATAAATTATTCCTTCGATGTCGAACGTGACCCAATTCAGTTTACTTTGGGAATTTCATACCTGCCATGTGTGGAAATTGTGCTAAATGTTAGGGAGACACAGAAATGAATAAAGCTCTGCCCCTAAGGAACACATAGTCTGGGGCAGAAGTTGATGGGTTAACACAGAGGATGAAATTCTAAAATGTCCTGGGTGCCAAGGAAAAACAATTGTGTTCTTTAATGTGAGGCATGGTGACCGGAGTCAACCTGACAGTTGCTGAGAGTGGATCCCAAGCATTCTTACCACACACACATCCAAACAAGTACTTGTGTTAACTGTGTGAGGCGATGGATGTGTTATCTTGATCTTGGGAATCATTCTACAATATGCATGCATATCAAATCACCACCTCGGACACTTTAAATGTATACAAATACATTGGTCAATTATTCTTCAAAGAACTTTGAAAAAATACTTAGGACTCTAGGATAGTCTTAGAAATTACTCTTAGAAAGAGCAAGCAAAGTGCACTGGCCGACAGGTATAAAGCCCTGATTCATCCAGATTACATGTATCACTACAGTCATTACTAGTGTTTTATACAAAGTTTCCAAACATGGGAGAGTGGCCAGAGGGAAAGAGAGGTCAGGCCACAGATGGAGAATGAAACAAGGAACATATCCCAGAACAGTAGAAGGTAGGTAAAAAGGAAAATAATTCACATTTATTACATTTTTACTCTCCAGAAAAAAAAAATTAAGACATTTTTCTTTTAGTAGGGTCATTAGTAAGTAAAAGCAGAGGCAGGTCACCAATGCAGAATGTCACGGCACCAATCAAATAGAGCCTGACAGCACTTCAAGGAATTGCCAGTCTCAAGCTAAGATATAACTTTCCTTGGCAATACAACGATAGTTAAAAACTCGGGGAACATGAAAATATATGTGCAGCCCCCTGGTCAAAACATTAACAGAAAGGCATTGGTTTGCAGCACCCTAATAATATACTTCTTAATGCTCTTTCTTTAAACATGTTTCCCCTTTTCAGATAATATCCAAGTTAAAGGCTGTGCAAAAACCGGACTCCTGGGTATCTTTGGAATCTCCATCTGCACAGACACTGACGTGTAGGCATCGAGCCCACTGGCATCATCTTTTCTACGACACACCAGCCACCAAATTAAGTCTTTCCCAACACCCCCAACTAATGTTGAGGCTCAGTTGTAAAACATAAATCCTCTATTTCCAGATATCTGGGTGTTTGCTTTTTTTGTAAACAGCAAAGGGAAGCCAAACAATGTTCATGTCAACATACAGAAGGAAAGAATTTGCCAGGACTTCAAGTAAAGCACACAAGGTGTGACACTTCCCAGATAATAAAGCTGAGTCACTGCAGACCAGTCATCTGGGTACAAGCGCCTGTCTTGTCTCTGCCCACCAGACCAGTTGCCCATCTGTCCACCAAAATGAAGGGAGTTAAGAGTACACTTGCCCTGATGAGTACTTAGGAATGTAGAGAATTATTGAATCAATATGTTGTGCACCTGAAGCTGATATAACACTGTATGTTAATTATACTTGAATTAAAGGAATAATATAACAGATGTTTGTTGAAAACAAAAACCAACCACTTGCACAGCCTGCAGGAGGCATGGGCCTCCACCCCGGGGCATGGGGGGTGGTTGGGTTTGCTGTCCTCTTATCAAACAACTTGACCGCTCGGGTGGAGGAAGCTATCCCCTACGACAAGGCACCCAGCGTGGAGGGCATTCACATGCCTTTCAGAAAATGCCTTTTAGCTCATCAAAGCACTAGACTCAACCTTATAAATACTATTATAATATATTTGGTCTTAGAGTGAGAGGAGAGGTCGTGGGGAACACCCATCACCCAGGAAAGATGAACCTTACTGAAAATCTTGACAGGAGTGAGAAACTAACTGGGAATGCCAAGTCACCATATGGAAGGAAAGCAATTCCCAATCTTCCAAATAAATTGTGTCTTGTGGGCACCTTCCCAGATCGTACGGCTGGTTCTCCTGTGGACTGGCCGCCCGGGTGCAGGTTCAGCTCACAGAGGAATATCTGTTGTCAAGTGCTCCTATTCCTAACGCTGTGCATCTACTTCATAATAACCATTAATAAATATATTTAAGGCACTTAACCATGTGCTCAGCACTGGGATAGGTATGCTGGCCAAACTTCCATTGTCAAGGAAATAAATTATTTTCCTGTTGGGAAGTGAGAGATTTATGTGAAAGCATTTGCTAATGACAATAAAGAGTGTATAATATGCCAAATGAGTGGCAGAGTGTACTAGCAGGGAGCGTGGTGTTAGCAAGTGGTGGAATCCAAGTCAAATTAACTAAGGCCAGGAGGGTGGGATTTATTGTCTTATCTTGCCATAGAAAGACAGGGATAATCTGGTTTTGGGTGGCGAGACCTCGATGCTTGAAGGTGGCCAGACTCTTCTCCATCTCTGGACTCACTCTCTTTCTCTCTGCATATCAGCCTCACTGTCTTACATTAATTTTCTCCAGGATGATAGAAACACCACCACTGGGAGCCCCAACATCCCTACTTTCCCAGCATCATCATCAGAAAGGAAGGGACTCCTTTTCATTCTATGCTCAATTAGTTTTCACTTAAAAATCTTTGGAAAGGGGCCTGATTGAATAACCTGTGGGTACATTCTTACTCCTGTGTCCAGGACTGGTAGGGGTGTGGTAGGCAGAGGGAGTGTTATGATTGGCACCCCCCTCTGGAATTTACTGCTTAGAGCTGTGTTATCCTCATTCATTTTTACAACGTTAGTTCTGCTTTTCCTGACTCTGCTTTCACTAGGTCAGGTAACCCTGCTCAGTGCTGGTGTCATGCTGCACACCTGTTAGGGACAGCAGGTGGATGGGCCAGCACATGCCTAAAAGGAATGTGTCCAAATGGAAGTTACAAGGAGGTGGGGCTCCATTAAACCTTCTTCAAAAGGAGCTCCTTCTTGGGACCTCTGGTTGGCTCAGTCGGGTAAGCATAGTTCTTGACTTTGGATGAGGTCATGATCTCATGGTTCGTGCTGACAGTGTGGAGCCTGCTTGAGATTCTCTCTTCCTTTTTATCTGCCCCTCCCCTCCTTCATGCACTCTTTCTCTCTCATTCAAAAAATAAATAAACCTAAAAAAAAATTTTTTTTTTACAAAGGAGCTCCTTCTTCAAGGCTGGGAAGGGAAGATATCTATTTTCATTTCTGTATGTCTTGATATATTTTCTAATTTCCTTTTGACTTCTCTCTGATCAGTTGTTATTCAAGAGTGTGCTGCTTAATTTCTATGTACTTTCCTGTTTTCCTTTTGTTAGTGATTTCTAGTTTCACTCCATTGTTGTTGGAAAAGATACTTGAAATGATTTTTAAACGATTAAGACTTGTTTGGTAGCCTAATATATGATCTCTCCTGGAAAAAATTCTATGTGAGCTTGAGAAGAATCTTATTCTGTTGTTGATGGAATGTTCTATATATGTCTGTTAGATCCTTTGGTCTATTCAAGTCTGCTGTTGTCTTATTGATTTTCTGTCTGGATGATCTATCCACTGCTGAAAGTGAGGTATCAAAGTTTCCTTCTCTCATTGTATTGCTGTCCATTTCTCTCTCAGATCTACCCAGGTTTACAAAAATGTTTTATATTTAGGTGCTCTGATGTTGAGTGCACTTATATTTATAATTGTTATATCTATTTGGTGAATTGACCCTTTTATCGTTATGTAATGGCCTTCTTTTCTCTTGTGATGGTTTTTGACTAAAAGTCTATTTTGTCTTATATAACTATAGCCACCTCTACTCTATTTTAGGTACTATTTGCATGGAATATCTTTTTCTAACCTTTCACCTTTAGCTTATGTATGTGCTTAAATCTAAAGTGAGTGCCATAGGGACAGGATATAGTTGGATTTTTGTGTGTGTGTTCACTTACCTACCCTGTATTTTTTTTTTTTATTGGGCTATCAACTCTGTTAAGTCACTGTACGCCCAAGCACGGACCTTCTTCAGGCCACTGGAGAGGAGAAGCCAGTCTGGACCTAACACAACAAAGCACCAAAGCTGCTGGAAGAGCTGATCTGGCTACCAGAGCTGGCCTGAGGGAGCAGGCATGGTCTCGGCTTGATTGAGCCAAGGGAGGATTGGTAGGAATCCTGGTAAGGCTTGCGAGTGGAGGCCTCATTTCCTACGCCATCTTGCTCCTCACAGTAAATGATACATCCTGTAGACTCATTGGTCTCCTTGAGGTAGAACTAAATGTCATTTGTTCATCCAGAGCTCCCAGGAGTAGAGTATGTGAACCGAAACAAATACTTTATTATGCAAAGTTTTTGTTTAGACAACTGATTGAATGAGTTTAAGCATTAATTAACCCAAACATAATAAATATAAATTGATGAACTCACAAAAATATTGAGGCTTCTAGCTTCTGATAATGAAGAATTAACTCCTCATATCAGGCTAACCTTACTGATGTAACAATTACAAACCTGGACAAGACATTAAAAAATAGGTGTTTGGAGGCACTGGAGAGTGACCCAAAGCAGCAGAAACTAAAGAGGATAAGACCTTTGAAAGAAATGTTCATCATCTGTTGGTTTTTAAGTATTTATTTATTGGGGTACCTGGGTGGCTCAGTTGGTTAAGTATCTGACTTCGGCTCAGGTCATGATCTCACTGCCCATGAATTTGAGCCCCATATTGGGCTCTATGCTGGAAGTTCAGAGCCTGGAGCCTACTTTGGATTCTGTGTCTCCCTCTCTCTCTCTGTCCCTCCCATGCTCATGCTCTGTCTCTCTGTCTCAAAAATAAATAAACATTTAAAAAAATTAAGTTTATTTATTTATTTTGAGAGAAAGTGCATGAGCAGGGGAATGGCGGAAAGACAGGAAGAGAGAGAGAATCCCAAGCAGACTCCACACTGTCATTACAGAGCCTGATGCAGGACTCGAACTCATGAATCATGAGATCATGACCTGAGCCCAAACCAAGAGTCAGATGCTCAACCAACTGAGCCACCTAGGCATCCCATCATCTATTGTTGATCAGAGTTTCCAGTATTACACAGCACAAAAATCCAATGAGTACTCATTCCCCATTTAGTCTCTACTCCCCAGCCCCCCTTTCCTGCTAACAGAACCTCCCTTTGTTCAAATAGCAACTATATACCAGTCAGGGGTGTGGAGGGTGAGCAGGCCTGGGCTCCATTTATCTTGTTTCCCTTAAGAAGATAAGGTAGGATAAGGTTTATGCGTGACCTTGTTCTGGTCAAGGAGCTCTAACTGGAAGTTTGGAAAATGAGTCTTCCAGGAAGGGCCTCTCTTTCCCGAGAAAGACAGGTGGCCTCAGCTGACATGCAGATCTGCCCTTTCTTCTGTCCTATCATCCTTCCTTTAACATGGACAGGAAGCTGATTCTGGGAGATGCATCTGCTATTTGGAGACCACCAGGCAGCAATCCTAAGAGGAAAGTTTCAGGAAAGAGAGAGGCAGAGTGCTTACTACATCATTCTAGAGCAGCTCCAGCTGGGAGCATCTTTCCCTGGATTCATATGACACAGATCAATGTCTTGCTGCTTGAGTCACTGTGACTGCAGCTAAACACCTTCCTTGTAGACACAAGAAAGAGGTGGAGTTAACCCACTTGACACACATATCTCAGACCTGGGCCCAACCCAGCACCAGGGCCTCCACTCTGCTCCCCCTCATGACTCCTTCGGAAATTCCAGGTTCACCACAGGCCTGCACTGACACTGCAGAAACCCAGGGCTATGCACTTCTTGTGGAACGACTGACAAATTATACTCAGAGCCTGCTGTCTCGCTCTGCCTGCCTGCTGTTCCCTCTGCTGTTCCAGCCACTGTCCTCAGCTGATTCCTCGGCTCCAAGAGAAATGTGTGAGGTTGCAGCACTCAGGACACATACAGAAACCGAATCAAGTGCTTCTTGGGGTTCTGGGGTCTGGGTCTACCCCCACTGTGAGGTGGCAGCCCACTTCCTCAGCGTGCTTTTAACTTCAAGTGAGGACTCTCTGGCTGGAGTAGGGGTCCCTTCAGCTCATGCTGTAGCATGTGACCCAGTGAAGCGATTCCCTGAGAAGTCACCCCTCATGCTTTTAGTGATGCAGACCACCTCTCAACCTTTCTCTGAAAGGTTACCTTTGCCACATGCATAAGGACACACGGTGTTAGGTACATGGTACAGTGGCCAACCATTCCGTTCTCTTATTAACAAACTTCAGCAGCCTCACTCTTCCATTTGACCCGATTCAGTTGTTGTAAGAGGGAGAATCCTGGGGTAGGTGCCCGTCTGGAACAGTCTGAATTGGCCCCCATGCCAAGGATCCTGCCAGGGTGTGTTTGATTTTTGCCAGGAGATCCTCAGAGTATTCTACTACTGGCCTTCTCCACTCCCTTGGGACCAAGGTGTGGGTGGCCATTGCCTGGGAGCAGCAGGAAGGAACTCTCTGGAGTGGTGGGAACATTCTACATCTTCACCTAGGTGACAGCTACAAGGGTCTCTTCATGTACAACTTCATTGAGCTGTGTGGCTAAAATCTACTTTACGGTATGCTTCACCTCACCAAATATATATATATATTTTGTTTGTTTCTCAAACATATATATATATATATATATGTAATTTTTTGTTTGAGAAACACAGAGAGAGCGTGAGCAGGAGACGGGAAGAGAGAGAGGGAGATGCTCAAGCAGGTTTGGCGCTGTCAGCACAGAGCCAACCATGGGGCTCGAACCCATGAACCCTGAGATTATGGCCTGAACTGAAACCAAGAATTGGATGTTCAACTGACTGACGGTTCTCCTAAAGGGAAGTCTGCAAGTGGAGTGTCACTCCCCAAACAAGGAGGCCAGAGCACTTGACCTGTGTTTTGGATCTCCTCTCTCCAAGAAGTGCCTCATGGGCAAGGGTGGAAGTTTTGCAAGAATCTCAGCGATTTCTTGGAGGCAGCATTTTGTGTGGTCCCAGCAGGGATTTGGTCCTGACAGAGAACTTCTGGCGGTCCCTTTCTGCGCCTGTTTGCAGGAGGATGAAGACAAAGCCCGGGGAGAGCTTATGTTCTGGAAAGAGGGGGCTGGGCCACAGTCCCAACCCAACCACAAATCCTGGATGAGGGGAGCAATGCCGGGCACATTGCAAGGTCTCACACTCAAATTCGTCCCCCCTGGTTCCCAGGGGGCTCATGCTGGGGGCCTCTGGGTGGTAAATGGGACTGGGGGTAGAAACCACAGAAGTGACAGAATGGAAATTCTTTTTCACTACAGTTTCCTCTAAGAAGCCAGACATATGGTGTGGCAATGTGAACAATTGACATCAAAACATTAGGGAAATGCCCTCTCCTGGCTTCTGCCTCTCTGACCCCCAGCCGCTCCCCAATCAGGGGCAGGCATGGTAGTGTTATCTGCCCTGGACACCACGCAGCAGGTGGGGAGACAGCTCAGCGGAGGTCACTGGGGACTGTGGGTTCCCAGTCCGCTTCTCCCCGTTCTCAGAGGTCCATGGCAACAGTGCCCCAAGGTGGGGGGGGGGAGGGGAAGAAAATAGATTTGCCCACTTGGAAAATCAGTGGGCCAATTGTTAGCCACTTCTTAGGCACTGCCGGGAGGCTCAGAGATTAGCACAATGGACTTGGCGGGAAGATAGAGTTCCTCTATTGCAAGCAGAGGACACTGCCTGTTATTAATGATGGTGTGATTGTAATTAGGACAGAAGGCTGGGGGCTTTGATAAACGTGGAATGTGTTTGGGCCAGAAGCACTGGCTTGAGATTCAAATTTGGTAAATTTCATTGAGCACTGGATTGGATGGCCTCAAGAACCAACACAGACGGTTGTCATCAGCAGGGTGGGGGCTGTAGACCGAATGTTTGTCTGTAGAAAGAGAGCTCTCACCTGACACCCGGTCTGCTGGTGCCTTGATGTTGGACTTCCCCACCTTCAGAATCATGGGGAATAAATGCTTGTCATTTGTAAACCCCCAGTGCATGGAACTTTTGCATTTTGCACCCCTCCACCCCCAATGCCAAATCCTAAAGGACTAAATCTTGCATGCCTGGAGGATTCTTCATAAGATAAAAATTCAGCTTGTGACTTTTAGGACCAAATTCTACCTTGACAAGCTTTGTAAGGTCTGGAGGACTGTGCTTGCTGTGTGTTGGGACAGAGCTGTGAGAGCCCAGGCCCGGCTGTGAGATCCAGTCAGGGCCTCTCGTTGACCAAGCCTCGGCCTGTCCCGTGTGATGGTTCTGCCCTGTGTTTATGCACATATCCCCACCTTGCTTACCCTCAACAAGCCACGTGTGACCAAATCTATAGGTTCAGAGCCCCTGGCCTGCTCCTCCTGACCCTATGTAAGCCCAATTCGAGGTTTATTTCAGGCCTTTCCTGTTCATGACTGTAGGTAGCCACACCACTTCACGACTCCGAGAGCTGGTGCTCTGCTCTGTCACCAGCAAATTGATGCTGGGATTACCCAGACTCCTTTCTCCGTGCACACATACCCCTACCCCACCCCTCCCAGCCCCACCCTATGTAAAGTCTCCCAAACTCTAACACGCTCTTCCCTGGACATCTGTCTGTATCCCCAATACTCCCTCCTCATTTATTCTTGCTTCTGAGGTGAAAGGAGCTAGGGATATTCTGTGTGTGTGTCTCTGTCCCTCCAGCTGTAGGAATGGGCAGTTAAAGAACCAATGCTAAGAGATCAGATCCTTTTTTCATTGGTAACAAAAAGAAATACCAGGGGGGCTACCACTAAGGGGTTTAGATCAGTTCCCAAAAGAGGTCTGGGAGGCGTCATTTCACTTGGCTCTCTCTCGGGCTTTCATGGTGCAGGCTGAGCCATCACAGTGAATAGGCTTCTGCAGAATGTTAGCACCAGAGGCAGAGATGTGGTCCCAGACCTAATGGTTTAAGTCTGTGCTCTGCTCCATCTTTCTGAATTCTCAAGGGACTCCTCAAGGGCCACCCCAGAGAGAGGCACTTAGAAAGAAGCCGTTCTCGGAGCAGCACCTCCTCCCTCACACTGTGTTGGCACACACTGAGTGGACTGCACGTGTTTGGGGAGGCTGGTAATTCCAGAGAGAGGAGTGCAGGTAGGGGGTGCTCATCTGCTGGATGGACCAGTGAGGCAAGAAACTTTATTGTTCCGACCTGGAGGGAGAAAGTGTACCCAATTTTCCAGATTACAAAGCTGGATCTAGGGTCAAAAGGAAAAAGGTAGAGGACTGAAGCAAGCAGCTTCCGATTGCCAGAGTCGGGGCTGGAGCCCTGAGTGCTGGTTCTAGGCCAGTGGCCCCTTCCAGATGGGTCATCCTCTCTGACCTTCCTGGAAGTTCAGAGCCCAGATATCTCCCCACAGATGGAGAGTCCCACAAAGGACAGAAGCTGGATTATGAAACAGGAACCAGGGTCAGTTGCCAGTGCAGTACCTTTAAGGAGAAAGAGAAGCATTTTACAAAATGATGATTTAATTGCTTTAAGACCCGAAAGTAGAAAAGATATGTTTGAATTGCACCTAAATCTGATGAGGTGATCAGAACAGCTCTACTATCAAGAGACTGTGGGCCTAAGATGGAAGAACCCTCCCCTCATGTTGTAGTAAACAGCCTCACACCATTCTTTCTATTATTTCTATTTCTATTTCTTTTACTGACATGTAATCATCCTCCTTGAGTCCCCCTCCAGTTCTTCCTCCCCCTGCCCCTCCTCAGCCCCTTCAGTTCTCCTTGATCACCTGTTGGACCCTCCTGTTATGAAGAAGCTTTGTTCATTAGGTTAAGTTATACTAAGATGTAAGTAACTGGCAACAGCCTAATGGAATACTGACTATATCTGGAATAGCAGGTTGATTTCAAAGTTCTATCCGATAACTTTGCAAGCCGATCACAACTGATCTCCCACCATCTTCCCAGCAAGGATGCTGGCCACTGAGATGTTCCTTTCTCAGTGGGATCTATTGTTAGGGTCTTGCCTTCCAACCTCTGGGCAGCATGAGAAAGAGGAGGACCTAAACCTCCAAAGCAATGGGCCTCTAATGGTGGGATGGTGAAGAAGCCTCGGGTCAGGGGAGGGTATCCACTGACTGTCAAATCCTGTAAATAAGAGGGCTGTCCTTGACCTTCTGGCAAGTCTACGTTAACTCTACCTTTTGTTCTCAATGAGTTCTGGTGTCAGGAAATCATCTCTGCCATCAGAGACAAATATATCCCAAGCTACATTATTTTTATACCTAGTAGCAAAGAAATGGAATCGATCAGAAAATGCTCATTAGAATTTGCCAATGACTTAAAAATCATACTGTATTTTTTGTCTCTCCCATGGTCTTGGATTTCTAGTCAAGTTATTTACACGCCTTCTTTCTGCTGCTGGGTACAATTGGACTTCTTGGCCCATTCCTTGATGGACATACCATACTGGGCTAAGTTCTTGATTTGGCTGAACAGTAAATACAGTGAATACAGTGTAGGTCAGGCCACAGATGCATGGCTAGTGCTTTAAAGCCTGGAGGAGGTGACATTTTCAAACGGTGAGAGTGGTACAGCAAGGAGGAAGAAAAAGGAACATATTCCAGTGCCCCCAGAGGATTCAATCTTCAAAAATTGGTAGGAAAGCACCCTTGCCCTTGTTCTGTCTATAGCAGCCATACCGTATCTGGCCACAAGGTGGTGACCTTGCTCTAGAACAAAAAAATTCGTGAGCCCGTGTGTTCTTGTAACTCCCTCAATATATTCCTTTTACCCTGAATTTATCAAGTTTTCCAGCCTCCAATGCGTTTCTCATGTCTAATGACAACATAGAATAGTTTTAAATTGTTTTTTCATCTATATTATGTTTTTACTTGCCAAAAATCAGATGAGTAGAATGTTTTTTTTTAAAAAATCGATAATTATTATTTTTAGTTAAAATTAAATACTACAAAACCACCATTTTAGAAACGACAAAATAATCCTACAATAAATATATATTTTAATGTGACCCGGAGTGCATTTTTTTCCCTCAAGAATCAGTGACCCTCCTGCCATGGATATTAGTGCTGCCTGTTTGGTTACTTAAGCAAACGATGGCAGATTTCAGTGACTTGCCAACGACTTCGTTTTGATGTTTAATTTATTTGACTACCCTTGTCATGTAAGAGACTGAGAGGAAGAGAGCTTCAGCGGTCCTGGGCTTCGTTTCAACCAAAGATAATATGTGTGCGTGTGTTTGGAGAATGTACAGGGGAGGGGAGATGGAGTGGGGGTGCGAATATTCTACTAGTTCACTCTAATATTTACGTTTAACAACTTATTTTTAAAGTTTATTTATTTTTAAGAGACAGTGTGTGAGCAGGGGAGGGGCAGGGCAAAAAAAGGAGACTCAGAATCTGAAGCAGGCTCCAGGCTCTGAGCTGTCAGCACAGAGCCCGACACGGGGCTTGAACTCATGAACTGTGAGATCATGACCTGAGCCGAAGTCAGACACTTGACCAACTGAGCCACCCAGACACCTCTATGTTTAACAACTTATGCTCACTAATATGTAGCTCATACTCTTTTGGAGTACATAAAAATTGTATCATCGCATGGAATTCTCATTGATCCAATTGTGGTTTAACTCCAGTGAATCGTGGACTAGATTTGAGGTCCTTAACAAGACAGTGGGGTTTCAAGGGGATTAAGAACAAGCATAAACTGAGATCTCCCTATGAGTCCAGCATCTACCTAGCAGGTCTGAATGCAGAGTTGGAAAGTACCAAACAGTGAGCTGTCTTCCTTACCTGGTGGTCCAGAGCCTTGTCAGCCAAAGTGGGGAAGGAAGCTTGGTCCATTTCGGCCAGGACACAGGCTGTCTTGCTAAACAGCTTAGTTGCCTAGTGGTCCCTAAAACCACACAGCAGATCCATGTCATTCGCTCAGTCACAATATCAGTGGACTCTAGTCACCATCAGTGCACGCACATAGCTGTTCTTTAGACGGATATGGAGCACTGGGCAGGGCATGGCCTCGTGCTCCCCAGCAAAGGGCAAGCAGCAGGACTGGTAATGCACAGAGTCCTGCTGCTCCTGGGCCCGTGGTCTTGTTCAGTGCTGCAGGACTGGTGAGACTGGAGGATGGTGGTTGAGGGGGGTGGGTCAGCACCTGTTTGCCATGGAGCAGCTTTCAATGTCCTCAGCTGCCTCCGTGAGCCTCAGTTTCCCCATCTGTAAAGCAAGAATTTGGGACCCTCTCCTACGGGCCTGTTATGAGGATGAGGGCATCCCTTCATTCATCCTGGAATCCAGGATCTGCCTTTCTAGGACGCTGACTGCCAAGGCCCCACTCTGCTCCTGTTATCTCTTCCCTGTCTGCCTCATGTTTTCTGGATGTTGCCTCTGTCCTTTCTTTTGTTCTCCCTGGACCCCAGACTCAAACATTTTCTCCAAAGCAGGCACCTCTGAGTTTGTATTTCCTGAGCAGATACAACCTTCTAGCAAACATTATCTTACATCTTATATCCACCCTGAACTACTTACCTCTCCCCACATCCACCCAACTTGCAAATCGCTTGATTGCTCCCACTTCTTCCTGAAATTCACTCAGGTCAATTGGCAGCCAGGATCACCAGTGCACCCTATCTTGACAGGCAGCTGATAGCATCTTCTACAAAGTTAATTTTTCTTTTTCTTTTAGTTTTTATTAAAAATTCTTTTTAATGTTTATTTATTTGGAGAGAGAGAGAGAGAGAGAGAGAGAGAGAGAGAATGCGAGGGGGGGCAGGGCAGAGAGAGAGAGTCACAGAATCTGAAGAAGGCTCCAGGTTCCAAGCTGTCAGCACATAGCCCACTACAGGGCTCGATCTCATGAACTATGAGATCATGACCTAAGCCAAAGTCTGACACTCAACCGACTTAGCCACTGAGCAGCCCAGGTGCTCCTACAAAGTTAATTTTTAAAACTAATATTTTCTTTTCTTTTCTTTTTAATTTATTTTTTAAAATTTACATCCAGGTTAGTTAGCATAAGTGCAACAATGATTTCAGGAGTAGATTCCTTCATGGCCTTACCCATTTAGCCCATCCCCCCTTCCACAACCTCTTCAGTAACCCTCTGTTTGTTCTCTATATCTAAGAGTCTCTTACGTTTTATCGCCCTTCCTGTAAAACTGATGGTTTCTTAAAGCAAGAGTTCTTATTTAGGCTCACAATTTGTGAATTGTTCTAAAACGATGTCCTGAAATTTCATGTAAAACTTCATTTGTGGATGAGGTTTGAAGATCCATACCTGTCATCAAACTTTTTAAAGGGTTTTATCTTAAAAAGCTTAGGAACCACTGCCTCAAAGATCCTCTTCCCCAGAGAAAATAGATTTATTTTCTGGTCTCCTAGTTTACTTCACTTGAAGTGAAGCGTACTTCACCCAGAAAGGGAAAATAGTAGGGAAGAATGATTTTAGGTAGCAAAACCATTTTGGGTAAGTAGAGATAGTATGGTTTCACCCATTTCACAGATTTGGAAGTGAGACCCAGGGATGTAAAGGAAATGTCCGATCTAAAGTCATATAGTGTTGGGACCTGCAGGCATTTGCTGTCAGTTTCAGGCCCTTTCCAGAGGCCTCACATCCTCCTTCCAGGCTCTGTCTTTCCCAAGGCGGGCATTTCCCTTCTCTTTCACCCAGGACCTGTACTCACCTAATAATGACTCATTTTCCTGCAGATTCCTAGGCCAAAGTCACTCATTCCTGAAGGATGTTCTTTGAAGAATCTCAAATCTGGGGCCTTGAGCTTTGGAAAAACAAACCAAAGAATGCAGACAAGCTCTTCCCAAAGCCAGTAACCTATGACTTCCCCTCTGGGCCTCATTGTGGTCCCTCTCACTAGGTCTGAGTCTGGAAAACTAGACCCTACCAGCTCCACACTGCCCAGCACATGTCCCAAGAGGCTGCTCCAGGAGAAGGGGGTGGGGTGGGAGATGGTCTTTTATAAACTTTTTACTCCTCTTTTCATTACTAGACTTCTACTCTTCCACTGATTATCTCTGGGGCAGGAGAGAAAGACAAATCTGAAGATGTAGCATTTTTCTTCTTTGGGGTCCAGATGCCTTTATCTGTGGATGAGAGAGCGAAAGTGTGTGTGTGTGTGTGTGTGAGAGAGAGAGAGAGAGAGAGAGAGAGAGACGGAGAAAGAGTGTCAGAGAGAGAGAGGCACAGAGAGAGAGAAGAAAGAGGAGGAGGAGGAGGAGGAGACAGGAAGAGGAGAGAGGAAAGCATGAAATCAGGACCTGCACATCTTCATGATACACATATAGTAACTGTGACCTTGTACTGTTGTCTTGTGCATTTACTTGAAAAGGAACTATTAGAGGAATATAAGATTAAATCTTTTCAAAACAAACCCAATCCCCTTATTCTCTAGAATTTTCTCTTGTATTGTTATTGTACACCCAATTTTACACTATTATCTTAAACTTTTCAAGACACAATATGGAGTCTTAGAAAAAGCACTGGAACAAAAGTCTGGAAATCAGGGTTTTAGTGTCAGCTCTGTCTTCCACATTCCACACTAGTGGGTTGTCCTCTGTCCTCCCAAAGATGAGGGTCTTGGACATTTGGTTGGCATCTTGCATGGCTACAGGAAATCCAGCTTACATGTCCGCAAGCAATAGGAACCAGTTTTGTCAGTATCTACTTACTTTTCATCAACCAACCAATGGTGGGTTTATTTTGGAAATAAATTTATTTTATCTCTGGGTGGGGCAAGTAAGAGGAGTGAATCTACCAACACTCTGTACAAGTGCATGCACTTATAGATGTCAGCCTTGCTTTTGTGATCTATCACAAGCAGTAGCTTGAGCAAGGGAATAGCAGAGGTTAAAATGCAGGGCAAGACTGAATTAACTGATTGTCTTATTACCAAATTCTTTATTTAAGTAAAAGCCTCAAACAACCTGACCATTTCTTTGCTCCAAATGACAAGTGACCAGCATTTGAATCACTTGCCTCCATGAATGTGTCCAGAGAATATGACACTTAAGCCAAGATTTTGGTAAAATTTTACTGATCTGGCTAACTCTCAAAAACTCACCAATCAGCATTATGATTGGAGCAGGATCTTGGAAAATCTGACCTATGAGATGACACAACCAATGTCTTCTAGGCTCTAAGAGCTGCAATTTTGGCAAAGTCACCATTTTTGAGAACAGAAGGGAAGCAGCTCAGATCTTGGGCAGTGAGGCAGGCCTAGAAGGTGTTGGGGAGACTGTGTGTTGATATGTAATAAAGGAAACTGGGAGACAAGGCGAGGGGGCAAGACCATCACCTCTAGTTCCCTTATAGTATCCTCACTATGTAATGAGGGAATCCAGGAGGGCTTAGCTATGTGGTTCTGGCTCAGATCTCTTATCAGGTTTCAGTCAAGATGTTGGTAGAGGCTGAGCTTCTTGACTGGGGCTGCTTCCAACATGGCTTCCTCACTAGAGGGCTGTTGACAGGAAGCCTCAGTTTCTCGTCACAGAGACCTCTCCATAACACTGCTTGAGGGTTCTCACAGCATAGCAGCTGGTTCCCCTCAGAGATCCATGAAAGCATAAGGCAGAGGTTTAAATGTCTTTTATGACCTAGCCTACAAAGTCCCACACAATTATTTCCACAATATCCCATTGATTACACAGGTCAGCCCTATTCAATGTGGGAAGGACCTACGCAAAGGCATGAATACCAAGACATAAAGATTGTTGGAGTCCATCTGGAAGGCCAGTTACCAACCCCTTCTCTCATAGATGAAGGGTAGTAATGAACTAATGCACCACCCAAGCCTGAACTTGACCACCAAAAGTGGACAACAGAAGGCAGCCTTGGGAAAACATGGGAAACAATGCATGTGAATAACATATATGTGGCAAACTGTATAGATCATGCCTGAGTATGTGCAAAAATTGCATCATGCATATGTGTTATGATGAAAAATTGTACCTTGCAACAATTATCTGGGAACCCAAATCAGACTACGGATCCCTACCTCTTCTGATGCTGCCGTATTCCTGTTTATTCCTTTAACTTAAACAGATTGGGAATTGTAAGGTATGCTTACACTGAACTTGAATTTGACATTTGACTGGCCTATGTTGATTACCAGGCCTCCATTTGTCCCCTCCTCCCTGGCTGGTGTCTATAGGTCCTATACAGCTTGCCCATATATTTTATGACATAATCAGCTTCTGCTTACAGAGTTTCATTTTCTTCTCTTTCAAAATGATTCATTTCATTTTGATGAATACATTTAAATACCTACAATGTGCTAGGCATTATGACCATACTGAGGAGCAGAAATGAACAAGTCAGACATGGTCTGTGACTTCACAGAGTTGACACTCTAGGAGGGGCTATAGCATTGAACACATTTATCCACTCACTCCATTGGTTATTTGTCCAAAGAATATTTATTCTTACTGGGTGGTAGGCAACATTACAGGTATTAGGAATACAGTGGTGAGCTAAATAGAATGGTCTTTGATGACAAGAAACTTGGTTATGGAGGAGATAAGAACTTACTACATAAACATGTCCACTATCTGACCCTCTCTGTGTCTTCATGTCCTCCCATACTCAGCTTAAATTCTCTAGCCAGGTGTTCTAATCACTACCTTAAATACAACCTCAATTCCCTTGCCCTACTCTTGTTTCAAGGAACCTCTTGATTAAACCGCATCTTTACCTACTCCACTGAGTAGGACACAAAGCTGGAGAAGAACACACTGAGTGTTCTAATTTTAAAAGCTCGCTCACTGACCTCTAGTGTTCCCTTAAACTAATAAGCAATTGTATTGTATTCCTTAGGCCCAGCCATACCCTCTCTCTGCTAGACAACTACTGCATGCCCTTGTCTCTCTCCTTAAACGTCCAATATCTCTCCCTCATCCTCACTCTGAGATGATGATCTTGTGTGGTTGGTAGTGCTTAGCTCCATTCCTGGTTTTCTGAGATCTTTCCTGGATTGCAGGGGGCAAGAAGTCTCAAAACTACATTTCCCAGACCCTCTTACTAGCTGCTTTATTGTTAGGCTTTGCCAAGAGTAGGCGTTGACCCTAGATTGCAAGGCAGGAGGGGAGAGGTCATTCGAGTTTTGGCTCCTGCAATAGCAGCTGCTCACAGGTGCAGGCCCCAGGCAATCAGCATTTCTGCTCAGCATTCACAGTGACTTTTCCAGCAAATCAAAAGTCTCCTTACAGGGGTCTACAGGTACCACTTCTTTAGCTCTTCCAGTTCTTTGCATTTAACTTCTCTCTGCTTGAGAATGTTTCCTGTTTCCCAGATTTGACACTGGCTAACAACCCTACTCCTTATTCATTAAGAATACAGAAGTGATCTGGAAAGAACTTCCAGATGCTCCCACCACTGTGTCTGTTCATCCACCACCGTGTGTGTGTGTGTGTGTGTGTGTGTATGTGTGTGTTTTGTGGAGACATTCTAGCTTCTTTCCTATTCCCAAGGACCCACTTTGCATGTTCCCATGTAAGACCCACCCCCACTTCTGATCTAGGTCCCCTTTCTTCCCTCCCATTTATGCACATCTCTATCTCATCGATTTCTCTTCCATGCATCATCCATATTTGCTTCTCTTCTGTATTATTCCCATAAGCAGAAGCACACACTGCTGTGTCTCCCATATTCAAATGAAATAAATGACAGAAATAAAACAAAAAAGAAATTCCTCTCTGACAGCATGTCTCCCTCTAAACACTGCTCCTTTTCTCTCTTTCCATTTAGAGCAAAATTCTGCGAAAAAGAGATCCATACTGCCTCTTCCCTAATTCCCTGGAGCCCACTTCTCATCAGGCTCACCCCCAAATACTCCACTGAAATGGTCTGGAACAACCCTAATGATTGTGGGTTAATTCTTAGCTCTTCTCTTATTGGACAAAACAGCTGCATTTGATGCCTCGGAGCCCCCTCCCTTCCCTCAGGGGGTCTCCAGGACAACGTAGTTCCTACCATTCTTTCTCCCTTTCATTTCTCCAGCCTCAAAATGTGGATGTGTCCTGGACTTTAGTCTTTGGACTTTTCCTTTTTCTGTCTACAGTTAGCTCATTTAATGATTTCATCCACTGTGCTATGGTTTTAAATATAGTTTATATTTTGACAACTCCCAAGTGTCTACATCCAGCCCATCTTTCTCTTATCTGTAGCCTCATTCATCTAATTCTCTTCCTGATATTGAATTTTATCTAAAGATCAACATGCTCCGGTTGTTCCCAACCAGACTACAGCCCACAACCCTTCCCGCTCATCTCAGTAAAGGGAAGCACCATCTGCTCACCAAAGTCAATGCCACTGGAGTCTTCCGGACTCTCTTATTTCCCACCCAATCTATCAGGAAATCTTTTTACCTCTACCTTCACCATACAGGGTTTAACTCAACTCTATTATTACTATTCTTGTTTAATCCACCCCCATCTGTCACCAGAATATTTTGAAAGCCTTCTATCAGGTGTCTGCCGAGTGCCGCTATTAAATTCTAAGGCAGATCATGTTCTTCCCCTCATCGAAACCTAGCTATGGCTTCCCGTCTTCCTCAGTGTGAAAACCACATGACTTATAGGGACCTACCAGGACCTACAGGGTCAGACTTCCAATATCTCTCTGACTTTACCTTCTACTTCTCTTCTCACCACTCTGCTCCAGCCACTGTGGCTTCTCTGTTGTTCTTTTCTCAGGGCCTTTGCATGTTCTGCTCCATCTGCCTGGAATATTGCCCCCAGGGATCATTGCTTTGCCCCTCATCTTTTAGGATCAGGATGTAACCTCAGTTAGCCTTCTCTGGGCACCCTGTTTAAAACTGCAGACTCCACTCCTCACACCCTCTGCCCCTTCTCGGCTTTGTTTTTCTCTGTCATACTGATCACACCCTGACACAACATGTCATCTTACCTATGGAATCAGACCCAGTTCTACTCAGATGAAAGTAAGGTCCATGAAGTTAGGGACTTTTCTTCATATTTACTGCTTTATCCCCAGCCCATAACACAGTGCATAGCACCTAGGAGACCATCAATAAATGACTGTGAATGATTAGCATAAGTGCCCTCAAGCAAAAGAAATGAGTGTCTGGGGAGAGAATCTCAATGAGGACCCAATTTAGATGCAGGGAATGTGGTAGGGCAGGATCTGGCCTGTCTGAGAAGTGACATTTCCTCTAAGATCTGCTGAAGCGTGAGCATGACCATTTAGGAGTGTGGTTTAGTGTGGGGAGTGTAGGGAGGAGGGGGGAAGCAGCCTGATCAACCATTTTGGTTTGCTAGAGACTTGTTTTCCTTAGTGGTAAAAGGAAAGTGCCCTGGTCACTCTAGACGAGAGGAAAGATTGTCCCGAGCAGAGGCAGGGACAAATGGAAATGCCTGCCAGAGAGGTCCCAGGGGCCAGGCTGGTCAGCCATTGGAGGCTGGGTCAGGGGTGGTTTCTGTCATCTGTGCAATGGGAAGCCACCAGAGGGTCTTTCAAAAATCCCTTCTAGCTCTCCTGGGAGAATGAGCTGGAAGGCCGGTAGGAGTGCAGTGTGGAGGCTTGTTATCTCCCGGTAGTAGGGTTATGAAAGGGTCTGGGTTTTATGAACTTCAAGTCAGAGTCATTTCAGGCCCTGGTCTGGTGGGGGAGAGGGTGGGGAGGTGGCAGGTGTATGTTATTACTACCTTGTCTCTTGGGGTTGGACAGAGTGGGCAGATTGGGACCTACCTAATTTCAGTTAATATAGGCACTTACTGTGAATTGCTAAGTGGGTGAGATCGGAGTGGTTTCTTGATAAAGAGAGAGCCTGTCAAGGGGGATTTCTGAGCCATTTTCTAAATCAAATCAACAGAGGTGTTAATCCTCAATCTAGATAACAGAATAATTCAATTGCAGACTTTGGCTTTAAACCCCACTGCAGATTAACCAACTGTCAAGGACCTCAGCCGCCAGCAGACAGGCCTGGATAATGAAAAATGCCAGACTTGTGCAGCAAGTCTGGATCTTCCAGGCCCGACCGCCCACCGTGGGCACAGGGGCAGTGCCCTGAACTCCAGGATGGGCCTGGGTGCCTCATGGCCTGCTGTCATCATCGTGCCCCAGGAGGCAGGGAGAAACCCACTCTTGTCTTGGACTGTAGGGTGAGACCTGCTGGTCTGGACTCTTTCAGGCATAAGCTGTGATCTAGGAAGAGAGACTAGCGGACAGATAAGAATCATCCACATGAGTTTGTCCTTTTAGAAATAAATTTTTAAGCAGGATGAGAACATTATTAAGCTTCCTAAAAATAAAATGGACCCATGGGCTCCTGGGTGGCTGTCTGTTAAGCAGTTAGACTTTGGCCTAGGTCATGATCTCACCGTTCCCAGTTTGAGCCCTGCCTCAGGCGCTCTGCTGACAGCTCAGAGCCTGGAGCATGTTTCAGATTCTGAGTCGCTCTGTGCCCCTCCCCTGCTCGCGCTCTCTCTCAAAAATAAATAAACATTAACACAATTAAAAAAAATTTTTATTAATAATTTTTAAATGTTTTATTTATTTTTGAAGGAGAGATAGAGTGTGAGCAGGGGAGGGACAGAGAGAGAGGGAAACACAGGATCTGAAGCAGGATCCAGGCTTTGAGCTGTCAGTACAGAGTCCAACGCGGGGTTCGAACTCTCCAGCTGTGAGATCATGACCTGAGCCAAAGTCGGATGCTCAACCAACTGAGCCACCCAGGGCGCCCCAACAAATTTTTTTTAATTAAAGAAAATAAAATCGGCCCTAATGCTCTCATAAAGTTTGATTATTCTCGTGTCTTGGTTATTCTAGTATTTTCTTATGGGCATTCATCTATTAACATCATTTCTATTTAAAAAAAAAAACAATTTCTGTAAAAAAATGTGTGTCCTGAGTTTTTATAATTATATATTTCAATTAATCATTCAAAAAGGTTAATGAAAAAGGGGTAAATACACAAATCCAATACAAAGAGGGCTTTCCCCCCCTAATTACATGCATGACAATATAAAGGACATCTTCCTGTGAAAATATTTTGTATAATTTCCATAGGATGAACTCCCAGAAGTAGATCAAAATCTACTATTTGAAACACATTATGTTTTGGGTGTTTTGTTTTTTTTTTCATTTTTTGTTTCTAGCAAGAGTGGGAGCAGGGAACGGGCAGAGAGGAAGGGAGAGAGAGAATTTTAAGCAAGCTCCATGCTGAGCATGGAGCCCCACGCAGGTCTTGATCTCACAACCATGAGATCGTGATCTAAATGGAAATCAAGAGTTGGATGCCCAACTAACTGAGCCACCTGGGCACCCCAAACACATTATGATTCTTGATACACATTGTCAATTGTTTCCCAATTATTGTGTTAATTTGTACTTCCACCTGTGTTTGTGTACACAAATCTCATAGTAATAAATAGTATCCTTTTTTTTTAGTTTTATGGGTGAATAAGTGTGACAACAAAAGCTTTTTTTGTTTTTATCTCCTCGGTTATTCATGAGATGATTGAATATTTTTCCATATGATTTTTTCCTGTTTTGTTTCCTAGTTGCTTGCTCTCTATGATTCCTAAAATAAGCTTCAGCTTGTTCTTCTGTAAAATGGGGATACCAGCAGTATTACCTTGGAGGATTTTGTGAGGGCTAATTGATTTAGCAGGGTTAGGGAGTGGTTACAAGCTTAGCGAGGATGTCATCAGCCTGGCTTTGGATGCTGGGTCTGACATTTGGAAGCTGATGGGGGGTGGCAAGATCACATTGCCAAGAGCAAGGGGAATTGGAGTTGTGGTAGTAGCCATCTTTGGAAAAATACCATCTGTCACATTAATTTTTATCTTTAACTAAGTCTCTAATTACACAAACAATACAGCCTATTCAAACATGCAAGATAAGCCTAAAGTCTCTTTTGACCAGCACCTCAGTTCCCATCTCCTTTCCAAAGGTGACCACCGTAGTTTGCTTGGTGGACATTGTTTGTATGTGAATACATAATGAAAAATCTGTAGTATGTTTCTACATTTCACATAAATAGTATCAATGCTGTATGTACTTCGTTTCAATGTGGTTTTTCACTCAGTATGTCTAGAGATTGCATTAGGTCACACACTGAGATCTATTTTACCCTTTGCAACTGTACATCGTACAGATAGAACATAATTTACTAAGTAATTCCCTTAGTCAACAGCAGAGAATGGGAATGCCCTTTTCCAGGTTCCCTCTGACAGTTGCAGACAATATTTACAGTTTTTGGCAGTTATGTTGGTAAAAATGACATGATAATTGTTTTACTTCGCATTTTTCTGATTATCAGTGAATATTTACATTTTTTTCAAAAGTTGGGCCACTTACTTTTCTTCTGTAAACTGCTTACTCTTTAAAAAAATAGACTTAGCTCTCTTCAATTGGGTCTTTTAAAAATTAATTTATATGAGTTTCTTGATATCTTATTCCTTTGCTGAAAAATTCTATTGCAAGGAATTCTTATTTTGATGTAATCAGCTTTATCAATTGTTTAGTATAAGGCTAGTTTTGCATTTAAAAAAATTCTTGTTTAAAAGCCTTTCTTTTGCCTAAAATATTTCCCTTTAATACTAACACTTTTGTTAAGTTTTGATCTATAATTCATTTAGGATTCCGTTTTATAAATGTGTGACTTAGGTTTTAATGGATAGTCAGTTGTTCCGTTTATCATATCCTCTCTCCACTGATCTGAAATGGTATCCCTCCTGCATGCTGAATTCCTACATGTACAGGTATACTTCCGGACTTTTCACTGGGCTACATTGATCTATTTGCTTGCTCTTGTGATGATACCGCAGGTTTTAGAACAACAGCTTTCTATTTTTCTCCTTTATTGCTATTTTTCGAATTTGTATTGGCTGTTCTTTTCTATTTAATCTTCCATATGAATTTGGAATCAAGTTATCAAGACCTTTGGGTTAGTTAGCTATGCATTGATTTATTAACTAATTTGGAGAGAATGATATACTTTCCTGCTATACATTTTATCATTTTCTTCTTTCTTCCTTTTTCTCATCTTTCAAGTGGAGCATGCCATTTACAAAGCAGCCACATTGTGGGTGTAGGAACAAAGAAGGTGTAGCTCAATCCCATCTTCAGATGCCTGGTAAGAGACTCAGAGAGGAAGATGAGTGCCTGGCTGGAATGAGGTTAGAATTATCTGCACAGAATACCTTATACTCTGTTTTACCTTACAAACATTTCACCTCTGTTATTTCCCTTGGTATAGGTGACAACTGTGACATTTGCCCATTTTAGAGATGAAAATGAAGCCAAAAGAAGTGAGCCAAATGGCTTCTCTAGGCTATGCAGCCAGTACAGTATCATGCAGAACCCACATCTGCCTGCTTCAAGCCAATCACTTTCTCCACTGCATCCAACTGCAAATTTCAGATTTCCCTTCTCCACAGTGTCTGAAAGGAATACAAAATAAGTGGAAACCCATATCCAAAGCAACAGCAGGACCATCAGCCCTGTATTATAAATCTTTGCATCACTTAGCAAATACCCTAGGCAAGAGGAATAAAACAAAGAGATTGAAAAGATCTTTTCTCTCTCTTTTGGGACCAATTTTCTCTGTGGCCTGGTAGCGGTAGGTGCTAGATGGTAAGTTGAGTTAATGGGACAGTGGTCTGGCTCCTGGAGAAGGACAAAGAGAGTTGGAAGTGTTAGGGCTGGAAATCCAAACCCAAGTGTTTCTCCTGGGTCAGCTCACTTCCCTGTATAGATACTGGTGTCCATTCAAACCACTAGGTGTGGCTTATGGAGATTTTTGGCAGCTGTGGCCAGTGCAGCTCCACCTGTGTCCCTACTCAAAAGTCAAAGACCACCTCAGGCACCCTGGACAACAGCTGCATGCTTTGCCCATATCCATGGTCCTGAAATATCTGCACTTCATATCTTAGATCCAATGTATCCACTCAAAGTTCAATACTCTCCCATAACTGTTCCTATAAAGAAAGTCCATCTTATCTCCTTGCCCAACCCTCCCCATTGCAACTCCTTGTTAGTGTGATATTCCTCCACCCCTTTCTTTTACCCCCAAGATTTCCACATTACTTGATATCCAACCTTTGTCCCTAGTTTGTGTTTTAGAATGTGCTGCTCAAAGCCCTTCACAATTACCAATCCATTGCTTGTGACCTTCAGACTAATTGCCAAGTGGAGCAATCCACAGGGTAACAGATACACTTCCATGGTAGATCACCAGCTATTTACCTGTCCCCATAGAATTGTTCCAGTCTCTTTATCACAGAAGAATTTTTTGATGCCATCTTGTGCTCCTCTAGCCAGATCTCCCCTTATCTCAGTGTAAGGATAGTACAGGAGTATTATTATTGCTCCAAATTTTGGCTGCCCTTCCTGGGGATAGAGGGAAGCATTTTCTCTCCCTGCCACATTGATGTCAGACTTGTCCATATGACATGTTTTGGTCCTTGAATGCAAATGGGAATCCCACGTGGAACTTTCAGGAACCAAGTTCATTCCACCACATTCTCTTTCCTTCTGCCACAAGCAATAGTGACATTTCAAACAAAGGCTTCTCTGTCTCTCTGAGTCCCAGAGTGAAGATGACAAGTAGATATGTAGCCAACATATGATGGACGTGTATTATGAAGAAGAAATACACATTTGTTGTCATTATTTTGGGTGGTTTATTCCTGTACCAAGGTGGCAGGTGAAGCACTGACTTCACTCCTCAGGTTTGTGCAGAGAGGCAGCCATTTCTTCCGTTCTTCAGGAGAGAAGCAATATGGTAGAGATACTTCCAGCTTTCCCCCACCCTCCAGCCTTTTCCCTAGAGGAGATGTATCTTATCTGATTGTTACAAGGGAGACAGACTGGCAGAGAAAGCTCATTCTTTCCAGGATCCTGTCAGGATCTGTTTATCTACAGGCAACTGGCATCTCCTATATGCAGCTGTGTGGGTGAGTCCCAGGGACAGTGTGGAGCTGGCCTGTGGTGTCCAGTGGTGCCAGCGAGTCACCTGGTAAAACATTAAGAAGTCTTGTGGGAAAACACCTAAACCAACCCAGCTTTTAACATGAAAAGCTGATATTTTAATCCTGATATATCCAGTCCTGCACCTAACTCTCATATCTGAACTAGGAAGCAGTGGTGTTATATTTGTGCCCTAAGACTCCAATATACAGCATTTATGTGATCCAACTCTATTCCCCCATCTGATCATATAGCTTCAGTGACATCCCTAAATCTGCTCCTAGGGGATCTGTGGGCCATCCAGAAACACTAACGGGCACACCCTGGCAAGCCAAAGATAGTATGAGGAAGCTGTTATTATTCTGACCACAGGAGAAAAGAACCTGCCCGTGTAGGGGATCATAGGGCTGCTGTTTGTGATGCAAAAAACTCAGAAGGCATCATTTGTCTGACTTGCCGTGACATCCTTCAGCAAACTGCTTCAATGACCCAAAATAAGGACTCAAATACATGGGCCAAAGAGGTCCTGGATTGCACCTCTGGTTCATACCTCTTGGCCCGGCTCCATTCAATTAGAGGTTCCATTTGTCTCATCTGCCTTACTTAGCAATCATGCTTCCCTCCCTCTGAGAAACTAACCCAGAAAGACTGAGTGGTGGTGGAAATAGACCACCCCATGGCACTCTCCACCCCAAGCTACTAAAGCTATTGGTGTAGGCTGTTCCATTGGGACAGGACAATAGCTTTCAATAACATTAAATATATGTTTCATGTTGAAAAATGAGAACCAGAGAGGTCATGTGACTTATTGGAGGCCAACAGCTATTATTTCTGTGCCTCCTTTCAGACCAAATAATAATAACTGTGACAATTCATTGAATGTTTCCTTATGGCTCCAACCCCATGCTAACCTCTTGCTGTATATTATCTCATTTAGCTCTTACACCAGCTATGTGAAGTGAGTCTCATTATTACCAGATTGAGGATGGGGAAACTGAGACTGAAAAGTTTTATAGCTTGTTTGAAATCTGATTCCAGCACTGATTCTATCACCCATTCTATACAGTTGTATTATAAAACTTCATGTCATAACATTACAATACTGTGGTGCCTGGGTAGCTCAGTTGGTTAGGGGTCCACCTCTTTCTCAGGTTATGATCTTCCAGTTGGTGAGTTCAAGCCCCATGATATCTGTGCTAACAGCTCACCTGGAGCCTGCTTCAGATTCTGTGTCTTCCTCTCTCTCTCTACCCCTCCCCACTCACTCTCTGTCTCTCTTTCAAAAATAAATAAACATTTAAAAAAATTTTTTTAATTATAATACTGTGTTATAAAACTCAGAAATTGAGTCTTAGAGCTACCCTGTACCCATACACATGTGAATTCAGACCCTACACAGCCAAAAAGAGATTTGAGAATGTTAGAATGTCAGAGCTGGAAGACACTAGTGCTTGCCTTCGCAATAGCCCTACTCTCCTCTACAACAGCCCCAAGTGCACACACACACACACACACACACACACACACACAGCACAGATTTTCAATGTCATCTGCCATAGTGAAAAACATTCTCAGGGAGCTAACAGAGCTCCCCCCTGTTCCCGTGCTGATCATTATATCCTGACTAAGAGGTCTACTCAGATTTTTTCAACTGTGTTGAGACAAAAACTGAGAACCAAATGGTGGCTGGTCAAGGGTTCTTCCCTCTTTGTTAAAAAAAAAATAAATGTTAAAACACTCACCACTTAGCGGCTTTATTGTTCATGATTGATCAAATAAATTAACATTCCATTTTCATGGTCTCATTTTTTGGTAACAATGGTGTTGAAATGCCAGTGTAAATACAGGAGCATAGGCAGAGCAGAATGCTTCCTACATTTTGCCCACAGGTGAGTACCAGTCCTACGTTATTTATAACTTATTTTTATTTTAACATAATAGAAAAGCTATACTCAAGTTTCAAGTAGAGAAAAAAAGCTCTTTATTCTCCTGACCAATTTGAGTGTAAATTCCCACTTTGATGCTTGTTACCAGCAAAACCTTATTTGTATTTCCTATACATAAACCCAATACAACTATCAAAATCAGGAAATAAACATTGGTATATTGTGACCCTAACCCTAGCCCTCAATCACTTTATGCCAACTATCAAAACAGTACAGAATCACAAATTACATTTAGTGGTCATATCTCTTTAAATTTTTTGTAGTTTGGCACAATTCTTCAGTATTTCCTTAACTTTAATGACCTTGGCATGTTTGAAGGTTATAGGCCAATTATTTTGTAGAGCATTCCTCAATTTACATTTATTTGATGTTTTCTTTCTTTCTTTCTTCCTTTCTTTATCTTTCTACTATATGGACTCTGGTTTCCTATTTTATTCAATGGGTTGAAATCCATCACAATCATTACTTATTTGATGCTCAAACTCTCCTCAGTTTGGCCAGAGGGAATGCCTCACACTGGCTTCTATTTCCTCTTAAGTGTCCCATCATTCCATGAGCACTGATTTATTGTCTTTTGAGCAGGCTCATCTTGTCATTTCCCTGGTCTAGTCCTGGAGCTATTTAAGGGATATTGTTTCCTTTTACTGGAGAAGGTATTCCCAAGTCTTGATCTGAGGTCTACATATGCTCATTGCCTCTGTTCTCAGGCCTTCTCAGTGGTCAGAGCTGGGGAGAATATGTATGTATACACATATTTGGAAATACTCATATATATTTAGAAATAGAAGGAGACATAGGTAGAGATTTAAATGTATTGTTATGCCCAGATTCCAATATTGTCCCCCAAAACCAGAGACCGCCGAGGAGACCGAGTCACGCATGCAAAGCAAAGAGCTTTATTATCATTACAGGCTCGAGCTCGGGCTCACAGACTTCACCAGGGCAGTGGATCTGTGAACAAAGGCGGAGTAGGGCCTTTATGGGTTTTGGGAAGAGGGAGTTACAGGAAATTGTGACACAGGAACAGTGATCCAATCATTATCACCTTACATCATTGGCAGTAACTTTAACCATACACATTGTCCAGAGTGTTCGTTACTTTTGGTGGGACCCAATTACAACATTTAGAGTGTTAACCAATTACAGAGTGGACCCAGGACCCTCACGTAGGGTGTAACTAGCCTTAAGCAATAAATGATTATCTATAGCTTCTGTCTTTAGGCCTGCCCTTAGGAATGTTAAGCATTTTAGCTGGCCGCTTCTGATTGGGTGTTACTTGGGTGGTCCCTGGTTGAGCGAACTGTGCCCTTTTATTGTCTAATGATTCTGAGAAACCGACACCTAGGCCTCCAAGGTCAGAGGGGAAACTTGAAGCCTGTCATGAAGTCAGTTTGATTCAGACCTGTGTCCTTACATTATCACATTTTATTTCTATAGATACTGATGATTTATTTATCATCCATATCAATCATATCATTCATATCTGATTCAACATCTATGGAAAACAGTAGTTCATAACAATACCTCCAATTTAAATTTAACACCACAGAGGTCATTTTAGTTTCTTACTTTCCATATTTGTAACTCCCTTCTCTGACAGTGAGGGATTTGGCCCTGGTTATTTTTAATATATTAACTTATTTGCTCAATCATCCTGCAGGAATCAGTTTCCCCATAGCCACCACCATTCCCCAGTGGGATGCCCCCTCACCCCATTCAGACCCAGATTCCCTGCTCTGGGCTACCAAGCTTCCCTCCTCTCTCCATGCTTCCTGGCATGGAGGCCTACTTTGCTGGGCCCCACCTAATGGATTTAGGAAGAAATTGTTCAGGAAGGGAAGGAAAGACACTAGAAAGAACATATTTATTAGTTTATTTGCAAGATAAAGGAGAGGTGAGTTCTTCTTTAGCACTGTATTATTTGAATGTTTGTAATCGTCAGTGCTTGAATTGGCTTGGAGTTGAAGGGAATAAATCTGGGAACAACACCCCGACAATTTTATACCAAAAAGTGTTCTCAAGGAGATAATCTTTGTTCAAAAGACAGCCTCCACAAGCTGTGATGACCTAAACCAGAAACGATAAAAGCAATTTGTGAATAAAGACCTGTGAGAATCTCTGTGAATTTGTCCTCCAGACCCGGCCTCCATGCCTGTTTGTGGGGAAGGTAGGAAGAGTGCTTAGCTGGACTGGGCTCTGGGTTCTAATCTTGACTGCACAACCCATTCAAGTGGGCCAAGAAGCACTGTTAACTCCGAGTGCCAGTCTTCTTGTGAGAAAAACCTGATAATCCTCAGATCCCCTTACAGTCAGGTGGTCTAGGATCCCCAGGGCACTCTATTTATCACACTGTTCACCCGCCTTTCTGCAGAGCAAGAACCGGGCCTCAATGGCATCTCCACGGTGCCTATCAGGGTCTGGCAAACGCAGGCATCCAGTTGGCCTTTGTAGGGGACTGAGTGCCGATCTGATGGCCCCAGGCTGGCCAGGTCTCCCTCTTTGGAAGCATCCTCTGTTAGCACAGCTGAGGGCTCCCTCCCAGATCGCCTTGCCGAGAAGTCACGCTTGTTAGGACTGCTGGTGCACTGCAAGGGCTTCCATCCAGCCCGTCTCTCATAGAAAGCCCCGATTCCCAGATAAGGAGAGGAAGTGACTGCCGCAGGAATTTGATCTGTGATAACCCGTTCCGCCACTCGTGGTGGACTGTGCTGTGCATCTAAAATGCGCGGCCGTTTGTCGCACGGGGCAGCAGCCGGCAGCCTCTCAAGGAATGTGTGTCCAATATTTGGTGCTGAAAGGCTGGAAGTAGAAGCAGAGCCCAGGACGTGTCAGGGCAGATGATTCCCGTGATGGAAAGGGCGTGATCCTCATGCGGGCAGTAAGTGGCCGCGGGGGTCGTGGGGAAGAATGCAGAGAGGCTTAGGAACTCTTGCTTCTCTGGGCATAATTTTTTTCAAAGAAATACAAAATCTATCTCTTTTTAACATTTCATGTCCGTTTCCCTTGAAATCTTTCGACCTGGCCTCCACTAAAACTGAGTGTTAAATAAGCATAACGTTAGCAATGCCCTGCAGAGACAGAGAAATGGTAATGATAATCTTACTCTGTAAGACAGCAGTACGAGGGTCCCAGAGTTTTCAGCTTAGCAGTGGGGTTGGGGAAGCAGTTTTCAGAAGCAAAGAGCCAGATCCGCGATTCCTATTCTTGTTGGAGAAAGGGAAACTGTAGACCACCTCCAAATGACCTGATACCCAGCCCACCCATCCATTAGGATATTTTGTTAGTGGAAAGAACTTTGGGTTCGGTGAGGGAAGGTCTGGTGTCTGCTCCAGTTTCTCCACCTACTATTTCTGTCCAGAAAAAGGAAGACTTGCCCCTGAGCCTCAGATTAGTCCATCTGTACAATAAATATCCTACCATGAGTCAGCGTAATAGGAAAGTACTTTGTAAATGGCCCATGGCTACAAATATGCAAGAACTATTATTGTTGGTGACTTCTCTTAAAATGCAGTTTCGAAGGCTTAAACCTATTATCATTCACATCTTACTGTTAACTGTATTAGCAGATAGCATTCTCCCTTTTCCTAACTATAATTAGCACTGGAAAAAAGAGAATTTTGTTGCAGATTCAGCTTCTTCTCTCACACAACCAGTCAACGGTGAGAGGGGTTCCAAAGGCGAGCAGTGGCAGAGCACGTGTCCCAAAGCAGGAATTAGCTGTGGGACGCTAAAGTGATGTGATGGAAATGCTCTGGACTCACAGTTAGATACGTAGTCATCTGGGAAAAGTCATTAAGCAGCTTTCCACTTGAGGGCTCACATCTACAATATAATGACGGAGGGGTTCAAAAGATGACCAGTAACATTCTTGGATTCTATGGTGCAGACTGTGATAGCAAAATGTAGCTTAGAAAATGAGCTGTCTGGTTTATGATATATTATTATCCCGGGTTATTACCTAAAACGAATTAGAAATATTGCCTATGGGGCACCAGGGTGGCTCAGTTGGTGAGCATTTGACTTCAGTTCAGGTCATGATCTCACAGTTCGTGAGTTCGAGGCCCACATCGGGCTTTGTGCTGACACTTGGAGCCTGGACCCTGCTTCAGATTCTGTCTCCCTCTCTGCCCCTCCCCTGCTTGAGCTTACTCTCTCTCTCAAAAACAAATAAACATTAAAAAAATTTTTTTAAAAAGAAATACTGCCTATGAAGTGGTAATTTAGGCTTGAACTAAGGACAGACAATTGCTGTGATTTGTAGAATCCTCAGCACTGTGTCTGGTATGCAGTTAAGTGTTCAGTATTATAGACACATGTTCATATGTGTGAGCTGCATTGAAAGCAAGAGAAAGTCAACTTTTCTGCCTGTGCTGCTGACTGTGTTATGGGTTCATCAGACTGTTTCTCGAGATTCTCCTTGTTAACTTTTTTTAGTAATAACGTTTTTTCTTTAATAGTAAAGAAGAAGAAACAATCTAAGTATTTAATCATAAGATACTGGCTAGGCAAATATAGGTATACATAAATAAATGGAATCATATGCGGCCATTTAATGAGTATGATGTAAATGTACATTGGCATAAAAATATCCAAATTACACTGTTAAGTTTAAAAAAGGCAGATTACTAAACAGCTCTCATAGCATGAGAAAAAATTCCAGAAGGCTTATGCACCAAAATGCTTACCAAGGTTGTATATCTTCAAGGTAGGGGTAAAGGTTTGTAAAATAAATTTTTTCACTTTTTCCTTTGCTTGTTAAAAAAGTTTCATTGAGATATAATTCACAGACCATATAACTCACCTATTTAAAGTATATAATCCAGGGGCATCAGGGTGGCTCAGTCGGTTGAGTGTCCAACTTTGGCTCAGGTCATGATCTCTTGGTTCATGAGTTTGGGTCCCTCATCGGGCTCTTGACTGACAGCTCAGAGAATAAAATAAAGTGCATAATCCAGGGCTTTTTAGGAGCTTTCCAACACTACAAAAAGAAACATCACATCCTTTGGCTGTCCTTACCTCCAGCCATCCCCTTGCAACCATTAATCTACTTTTTGTCTGAGAATACATCTAATGATCACGTATCAAAGCAAACATCACTTAACTATTTCCTCTGGACAAAAACCAGGGCCCAAAGTTGCATTTCTTATTATGAGTGGGTTTAGACCTGTCAGTGCTGCTTGGGATGTAGGGTGATGCGTGAAGAAACTAAGCTTAGTTTGATTTCCCATGATGCTCTCATCCCTGCCTGGAGACACAGCTTTATAACTTCTAGTTTCTTCTTTTCCTAATCTGGGATGGATCTCTTTTCTTTTCTTTTTCTTTCTTTCTTTCTTTCTTTTTTTTTTTTTTTGAGAGGAGCAGAGATATGACTGCAATCTTCACCCTTAACCTGACACTCATTTCCATCCTGTGGTTTGCACAGCCTTATCTTCCATCAGGAATCACTGGATTGAACAGAAGTGGTTTGTCTATGATAGGTCTAGTGCCCAAACTCACCAGGTCAACTCAAATCAGAAATATTCCCTATATTCATGCTTTTGAAGCGATTGTGTCAATTTGATCCTAGGTATCAGAAATGGATTTTATAACCAGGGAAACAAGGTCTTTTTTTTAAAGTAATTCCCTGTTTCCTAAAGTACAGATATTTCATATATATGAATTAATGACTCCAATATTTATCAGTCATCCTCTCTGTAAAGAGTGCTGTTGTACAAAGTTATACAAAGAAGTATAATCCTGAATGAAACAAATTTACCATTTGAAACAAACTTACGAAAGACCTCTGTCTACTGGAATGACAATCCACATAAGTCTTTCTAGGAAACACAACATACATGAGGTTGAACCACATGGTGTCACCAATCTTGTCATTTGTGACATACAAAAATGGCAATTTCAAATGGCTCAATCTAATAAAAAAAAACTAAAAATTTGCACTAAATAGTGAAAATCAATGCTTACCATTTACCCACATTGGGCTTAAACTATTTTATAGACATTATCTCATTTAGTCTCACAACAACCCCAAGAGGTAGGGAGTATTTTGATCTCCATTTTACTTATTTATTATCATTTTTAAAAATTTTATTTTTAAAGTAATTTCTACATCCAACATCGGGCTCAAACTCACAACCCTGAGATCAAGAGTCACACGTTCTACCAGCTGAACCAGCCAGGCGCTTCTGGATCTCCATTTTAAAGATGACAAAGCAGAGTCTCAGAAAGATTCAATAATCAGTTCAAGTTCATAGGGTCAATGAGTGGTCTTACTGAATGATACACAAAAAACTCTGTGTTACACAAAAAAAACCTATGCTCTTAAATATTGTACTAAAGAAAACAGTCAAGAGTTGGAGAGAAAGCAAAGGCTAAGTAATGGAGTAGTTCTTATCCATGTGTCTTGTGTATAGTGTGTATTTAATAAAATTAGAGGGCAGAGTAAGGAATGACTAATGCTGATAAAAAATGCCCAAATATGAAAACCCTTCTTTATTTTTTCTTTCTTTTATATTCCAAAGGTACTGAATATTGTCCCCTCACACTGTAACATCTCCCAATGGGCACTACCTCCATGTGATTTTGTTTCCAAAGGTTGTGAAAAAAGGAGAAAAATCTCCTTTACTGAGTAATCTCTGATCACTACCTAGAATCTTCAACCTGTTGGATAAGAATCTTGTTTCCACAGGAAGCTCTTCTCTTTCCAACGGGCCTGAGACAGTTCTGGGATCCAAACATAAACTAGTTAAGAGTTGGGATATATGCTCATGAAAACTGAGGAGCAGTGTGAAACATCAGAAGAGGTATGTGAACTATGAAGGGGTCCCTTCTTGACTAATACATTCTGGCCGGAATTCTACTCTATCCATGATTCAGGCTGTCTTTGGGCAGAAGCAATCTGCTTGGTAGGATACCTCTGTGTTTACTAACAACAGTCAACAACTGATAAAACACCAATGTGCGAACCACTTAACTCCATCTTGTGATGAATACACTTTCCCAAAGTTTCTGGCATTGTAATCCACCACCCTATAAGCTTTGCTCACAAGACGCGTGCTGGCAACTGCTTCAGCAGCTATTTCAGAATCCTGACATCTATCAATGCTCTTTGGACAATGGTATGATACAAGTCGTTCTCATAAGTCATTAGTGCCAAAGAGCAGTGGTAAGTTCTTTCAAAGCATTCTGGGATGAACATCACGAAGATGTCCATAAATGCTATCAGGCACTGCCTGCTACATGAGCGAACCATTCAGGGAGAGGAGAGATACAGAGGAGTGTGACAAGGGGTGAGCATGTGCAGGATAACTAAAATTAGTTTCCAGTCTGAGATCCTCATTTCTGCCTTCTCTAGAATGACTGTCATTATCCACATTTTTCCCCATACATGGTCCACTTCGAAATAATCCCTATTTAGAGACCCAGATCTTACAAAGTCTCATGCTACAATTACTGCCTTTTTTGTGACCAATAAAATACTCGGACAGTGTAACAACCTCAAGTGGATATGTATTTAGGTCTGTTTATATTAATTAAAAAAAAAGAGGCAAAGAAGTTTAACCCAAATTGTGTAATTATTCCTGGAAGTATGCTTCCCAAATAAAACCACTGAATGTTACAAGGGGGGGAGGGGGAGTCCTTTTAAAGATCAGCTTCAAAAACAATAAAATAAGTGGTTACCTTAGGTAAGTCATAAACATACCGAAAGGACAGCTGAAAAAACTAACAGCTAGTGTTATCCAAATTCATTTTTGGAACCAGTTTTCTAGTGGAAAGCTGATGTTGCAGGTGTCTCAAATGACATAGGGAGGTCTAGAAGCTGTGCTAAATGAACCCCAATAAGGCTCAAGTCATAATACTAACGTTGAAGATCCATGTGGAGAGCTTAAATGCAAGTTTAAAAATGAAAACAATTCTAAGCTCACATTTTATATTATATAACATGTTTTAATAACAATTTGTAATGTTTATTTTTGAAGGAGACAGAGTGTGAGTGGGGGAGGGGCAGAGAGAGAAAGAGATGCGGGATCTGAAGCAGGCTCCAGGCTTGGAGCTGTCAGCACAGAGCCGAACATGGGGCTCGAACCCACAAACTGCGAGATCATGACTTGAGCCTAAGTGGGACACTTAACTGACTGAGACAACCAGGTACCCCTATAACACTTTAAATGTATATGTATTAAAATTATTAAATGAAATAAGAAGTAAGCATTTGACTGTTTCACTGGATTGTTTGTTTTTCAGGTGTTGAGTTTGGTAAGTTCTTTATAGATTTTGGATGCTAACTCTTTATCCGATATGTCATTTGCAAATATCTTTTCCCATTTGGTCAGTTGCCTTTTAGTTTTTTTATTGTTTCCTTTGCAGTGCAGAAGCTTTTTATCTTGATGAAGTCTCAATGGTTCATTTTTGCTTCTAATTCCCTTGCCTTTGGAGATACGTTGAGCAAGAAATTGCTGCAGCTGAGATCAAAGAGGTTGTTTCCTGCCTTCTTCTCTAGGGTTTTGATGGTTTCCTGTCTACATTCAAGTATTTCATTCATTTGAGTCTATTTTTGTGTATGGTGTAAGACAGTGGTCTAGTTTCATTCTTCTGCATGCTGCTGTCCAGTTCTCCCAGCACCATTTGCTAAGAGACTGTCTTTTTTTCCGGCTTTGTCAAAGATTAGTTGGCCAAACATTTGTGGACCCAATTCTGGACTCTCTATTCTATTCCATTGGTCTATGTGTCTGTTTTTGTTCCAATACCATACTGTCATGATGATTACAGCTTTGTAGTAGAGGCTAAAGTCGGGGATTGTGATGCCTCCCGTTTTGGTTTTCTTCTTCAATATTACTTTGACTATTTGGGGGTCTTTTGTGGTTCCATACAAATTTTAGGATACTTCGTTCTAGCTTTGAGAAGAATGCTGGTGCAATTTTGATTGGGATTGCATTGAATGTGTAGATTGCTTTGGGTAGTATCAACATTTAAATGACGTTTATTCTTCCAACTCATGAGCATGGAATGGTTTCCCTTTTCTTTGTGTCTTCTTCAGTTTCCTTCATAAATTTTCTATAGGTTTCAGCATACAGATCTTTTACATTTTTGGTTAGGTTTTTTTCCTAGATATTTTATGTTTCTTGGTGCAATCATCCATATTCTTAAAAGATATGTCTTCAAGATGCCTCCCCCCAGTGTATTTCTGTTCTTACTTTTTGTTGGAAAAACAGGGGAATTAACTTATATGTGGGCTTATATGAAACATATTACTTGAGACAATCCATATATTAATACAGAGAAAAGTCAGGTGTCATAGATATGAGGGAGATGGGATATCATTGTGCCTAGTTTTGCCCAAATTATTAATTCCAAGTGTTAAAATACTGTCTGCAAACATTCTATAGAGTACTGAAACCTATATCAAAGTATTTAAAATTATTAAAACCATTAAACAACCTACTAAATTTATTGTTCTGATGCTGTCCAGCACATTTTATTTTTACTTAAAAAAAATCCCTGCCTAGCTCCTTGTTCACTTTAGCTTAGACCGGGTTTAGCTGTTAACTCTCAGTCCTGACTTAGGATCCCTGTAAGAGGTCTTTGACAAGACGTTTATCAGAGAAGAGTCGTTTCATCTTTTGGCATTTTGGTTTCTCCATTTACATAAAGAGGAAGATTTTGTCTGCCCTGTTTATTCCACAGGATGACTGTAAGGGCCCAATGACATGGAAGGGAACAGAGAGTACTGTACTAGACAAGCTTTCTTTCCTTAATGTATACACGAAAAGAATTTAACAACCTGAAACACTCAAAACATATATTTAAGAATAGAGGGAGGGAAGACAGAAGGAAGAAGATAAGAGAAGGAAAAGAGAAGGAAAGAGGGAAGGAGAGGAGGGAGAGGGGATATAGCAAATAAATTACTCCTAAGCCCATACGGTAAAGGTTGTGGATTTCTTATACCCATACTCCTTCACTTTACCTCTGATCCTTTTGCAGACACAAAATGGAGACTTGGTTGGAGCTCAGGATTTGACCTTCTTTTGTATGGAATATCCTAATGTCTACATTAGCCAGCATAAATGAAATAGGCTGTTTCAATGAATGAACCCATCTCATTAAATGAGAGTCAACTGTGTATTCATTTAATCATTTAAACGTTTTTTTCCAAGGAGTTTTCAAAAGGGTTTGATTCATAACTTAGGACATGATAGAAGACAGAGAAGATATTAAATCTTATAATAAGATTTAACTAAAAGGGAGAATAAATAATTTCAAAGTGTGGAGCTGAGTTGATACCTATTTTTTGTAATAACAATGACTAATTAGAACCAAGATTATCATGTCCAGCACCATTTCCCCTTATTTGCTGATGAAAACAGTAAGGTTTGAGGAGTTAAGAAGACTGTTTAATCAGAACAAGGATCAAGGTTTTCTGGCCACAGGGTTACTCTCTAAAGGGCAGGAAGTCCTAGGCTAAATTGTGTCGGACTCTGGGCAATAACATTTTAAACTGGATTTTCAAGCCAGGAAGGTGAAAATAAAATCTTAACAGTTTCAGAAAAATCTCCTAGGACTAAAAATAAGGTAGAAATTTATCTACAGATTCCGTTAACAGCTGACATAGGAGTACCACTACCTGCCTCAGGAAGCTAAGATGTGCCAGAGAACACTAGAAAGCCACGTGCTTGTTGAGAACCCCATGGAAGGAGTGAGGCCCTGCAGAAGCTTCCTTCTGCAGAGCCGGGAAAGCAGTGAGCTGCATGTGTGCAGGGCCGAGGGGCTGTGGCCTTGTCCAGGAGCGACGGGAGATGGGTGTGGATGGCGGGGAGGAGCACGTGGAAGCAGTCTGAGAAGTGGCAACGATACTGGTAAAAAGAAAAAAAAAGTGCAGATAGCGTTAAAATGTTTTACCAGTTCTTACCTGAGATATTCATTAATTTAATAAAACACTTGAGTGAGTGACACTGGAACCTGGTGTTTTCCTACGCAGTAATCCAGCACTTTTTTACATCGGGAAATTAACCTCTCATTGGCTCCATATAAATTCAAGAATAGCAAGGAGTAAAGGGAACAAAGCGGGAGCCAGTGCTTATCTGCTCCCTGGGGAAGGCCTTCTCTCCAGGCCTCTGGCCCTTGCTGTCCTCCTGTCCAGCTGCCCCCCAACCTCCTCTTCTCACTGTTGATCTCTGGCTCTTTCCCCTGAGGGCTGCCTCCTGCGGTGAACTGACTGCTTCCGGTGCTGCCGCCCTGGCCCGTTTGTCTACTCTCTTCACCCGCGTGCTTGAGCCAGGTGCTCTCGAAGAGCAGTCCACAATATTTGCGATCCTTCCTGTGGTTCCGCAGGCCCCAGTTTACTGCCGCGGCTTACAGGATTACTGAAATTCGAAGTAGGGCTGGCTTTCGTAAATATAGGAATGGCTCTGGTCCTACTTGTAGGCACTGGTTACGATTCTGTAGGGGTTGCTTAAAATTTACGTTACATTTTACTGTACCTTATGGATGGAAATATGTTTTAGTGATGTTCATAAGTGTTGGAATTTATGTATGTGTCGAATTGTATTGCTTACTAAGTTGAAATTTTAGAGCCTACCATATATCATACGTATATGACGTGGCATCACTGTGGAAACTCTACGTCTCATTTCTGTCTTGAACTTCAGTTTCAGCTACCTCCTTGACATGATGTCCTTGCTGTCCTGTTTTCAGTTAAAGTGTGGTAAGCTAAAAATCGCCCTCCACACACAACCTCTCAGACCACCGTTTTTTATCTTTTTTTTTTTTAAGAGAGAGAGAGAGACAGAGAGCAGGCAAGTTGGGGAGAGGGGCAGAGGGAGAGAGAGAACTTTTAGACAAGCTCCACACTCAGTGTGGAGTCCAACACGGGGCTGTGAGATTATGACGTGAGCTGAAATCAAGAGTTGGATGCTCATGGGGCACTTGCCTGGGCGGCTGAGTCAGTTAAGCGTCCGACTGACTCAACGCTCAGGTCATGATCTCCTGGTTCATGAGTTTGAGGACTGTGTCAGGCTCTGTGTGTGCTGCCTCAGATTCTGTGTCTCACTCTCTCTGTTCCTCCCCCACTCACACCCTGCCTCTCTCTCTTTCTCTCTCAAAAATAAATAAAGATATTTTAAAAATTAAAAAAAAGAGTTGATGCTCAACTGACTGACCTACCCAGGAACCCTTCGATTTTTATCTTTTAAGTGAAAAGTAAGTCAGTAGCCATCTTTCCACGGGTCCCCAAAAGGCTTCTCACTTGCCCCTCAGTGGCTTGGGCTCTGGAGGCAAACTGTCTGGGTTAAAGCCCCAGTTCCACCACTTGGTACATGTTCCACAGTACGTGTATTATTTCACCTCTTTGAGCTTCAGTTTCCCACAGTGTCAAAATGGTGTCTATCTTTTGGAATTGTGAGAATGAAGAAGAATCACTCGTGTTAAGAAATTAGAGCAGAAGGAGCCAAGATGGCGGAGAGGAAGGGAGCTCTGTAAACCTCGTCTGTCCCATCGATCGAACTGAGAAGGACATTGCTCTCATCTG
>NC_043703.1:112656085-112685320 GCF_006229205.1 Suricata suricatta | reverse complement strand
AAAAAAAAAGAAATTAGAGCATTATCAGACACATGGGGGACTCAACATTTGTTACTATTACTGTTATTATTGCTATCACCCTCATCATCATCACCCCTGCTTTGTCCTTACACTTATTTTACTCACCTGATGATGTTGCCTCTTACCTCCCAGAGGAAATGGAGGGTATTCGGTATGAAATTCTCTAACTTCTATCACCTTAAATGTGGCTCTGGCTCCACCCCGTCACAGACCGCATTCCCCTTTCTATGATGTCTCCTCCTACTCCTGGCTGTGCTGTCTTTGCCACCTGCCTCCTTCCATCAGATCACCTCCTCCTGGGGAATGCGGTGCTGAGTGGAATGACTGGGCATTGCAATTGAAGAGAGCTGATATCAATGTTAGACCTTCCTCTTCCTGGCCCTTCCACCAGACTCTTCATCTTTAAAATGGAGATGGTGGTTGGAGAACACCTTGATCATAAAAAGGTGGGACCCAGTGCAGGGCACAGAGAAGGACCTATATAAATAGCAGCTGTTTTTGTTACTGTAACATCTGTGTCGGGGTTGCCAGGGCTGTGCCGCTCCTTGCCAGCCTCGTGCCGCTGTGCGTTACACCGTGTAGGTGCTTAACAAACATTTGTTCTAGTGGTGGTGGTGAATGATGGACTATTAGCCATGATAAGTTGCCTCTGGCTGGGGCTCAAGATTCCTAACTCCTCAGAGAGCTGCCTGATGTCACCACCGCAAGCCCCAGAGAGCGGCATTTATGCAGCAGGGGGATGCTCCAACCCAAATCATTTTATTTCTCTGAAGATTTTGCCCCAAACCTAATGGAGTCTCCTGATGAGCTGGACTGGACCAAGCAGAAGAACACCTTTTCTCTGGCCATATGCAGGTTCAAAGCTCAGGGGGCAGCAACAGTCTCCTTTTCTCCCTGTGGGTCACAGTTCAATCCATTTGAGAAGAAAAACAGCCATGTCGGAAGCACATTAAAAACAAGAAGGGGTCCAAGGGTGCCTGGGTGGCTCAGTCAGTTAAGTGTCTGATTATTGTTTTTGGCTCAGATGGTGATCTCAAGTTTCATAGGTTAGAGCCCTGTGTTGGATTCTATGCTGACAGTGTGGAGCCTGCTTGGGATTCTCTCACCCCCTCTCTCTCTATCCCTTACCCAACTCATGCTCTCTCTTTTTCTTTCTCAAATAAATAGATTAATTAATTTAAAAAAAGAACAAGAAGGAGTCCAGAGACCTTTATCTTAAAGCCCTAGGGAAGGGAGTGGTAGGTTGGGAAGGATGTGCCCTCCTAATTGGAAGATGCCCAGACACTTCTTGTCTCATCAGCCATGTGAGGACCACAATCCTCATGAGTCAAACCCTGCCAGTGTAACTAACATACTCAATTAATTTAAAAAATGGTCAAAAAGAGAACCTCAGTATTTTCAAAGGAGACCCCACTAAGGAAGGAGCATAGGTAGGTATGGCCAGGGACAGAAGATAGATGGATGGATGGATGGATGGCAGGAGGCAAGATATGTAAGTGCTTTTAGGGGTTAGAATGCATCCATAGAGTTGAAGAAGACTGAGACATTTAGGGATGCTAGTATCCTTAATTTAAATATAGATTCTTCAGAACATCTTTCAGCTTAGTCTCTGTACAGTACTATATGAAACCCAAGCAGATAAATATGGGATGGTGTCACATCAAAAATGTGCTCCTTGGTTTATTGATTTCATTGAGCAAATACTATGTGCCAAGCTTCATTCTAGTTTCCAGGGATAAATGAATGGAATACAGCGTCTGTCCTTAAGTTGTCCGTGGTATTCAAGAAGACAGGCATTCTAGCCTTATCTCAGGGAAGCTGATACAACTCACAAGTATGTTAACCATGCAACAGAGAATGACCATTCTTGTGCCTAGAATAACAGCTTGGGTCTGCATATTTTAGAATCTGCTTTATCACAAATTTGGTCTCTTGGCTTTATTACTCTGGTGTTTCATATTAGCTAAGCCAATGATCGCTGTATGGTGAGAGTGTTAGAATCAGGTGACCACAGAAATCTCCTTTAAAAAAAATCCTACAATTGTCTATTATTCACCTATCCAAATTCCATTTAGCTGTCTGGTTGACTAAAGAATTTTGTTGTTATTCTTCACTAAAATTCCTTTTAGATGCTGTTATCAGTTCCAACTGCACAAAATCCCCAGAGGTAATTAACCAACAAATCTTAAACATAAAGCCTTGATAGAGTGTTCACTAATAATAATTTTGGAGGGCATGTGAAAGACGTCTCCTTGACGTCCACACAAAGTAAATTGCATCAGAACAGGCTTCATTGAAAGGATTTTATCTAAAATTCACTTTGTCATTTTTCCAGTCATATAGTCACATCGCTTTGTAAAGATTGCTTAAACAGAATTGCTGTCTTATGACATCACATAATTAGATTGGAACTTGACTCTGTAACCTGACCTTTTTCCATTGAAGGGAAGTAACAAAAAGATATATACTTGGGAGTGACTGAGCCTTTTAAGGCAGAAGTGACCATCTCCTTTGGTTTGGAAAACAGAAGTTGGATTCTGTAAGTAGATTTGCTGTTCTAACATTACTTATAAATACAAAGGTTATTCGTTGCTTAAAGTTTCTTTTTTTCTTTGTCGTATGCATGACATTTAATGAAGATGGGTCACGTGTAGACTGTGACTCCACAAGGAAATGTATGATGCCCAGCAACAGTTCTGTCACAACACACTTAGGCTATCACTCTGATACGGAAGACCTTCTCCAAGAAGCCCTTCTGGCATGCAACCTTCTGAACTTGTCAAGTGAAAGTATTCAGAGGAATGGCTGCCCACTGATAAGGGGGTCTCAGTTATTTCTCTTTCCTTCCTTCTCTCTTCCTGCAGAGTGTCTGAGTCCAGCTGGGCTGATTTCTGATGTTTCTTCCCACTTTGAGAGGCAACGATTCTGTTATAGGGTTTGCCGCAGTGGCTCATGAGACTGGGGAACAAAGGGTTACTTTTGTAACATTCTATATGGTTATACATTCTCAGACTGTGACACTGATAGTCACACACAGATTTGGCTGAAACAAATCTTTTTAAATAAAACCATGTTTTGTTTTGTTCTGTTTTTTCCCTCCCAGGTATCCATCATCTTATACTAGTCTTTTTCCAAGTTGAATATCCTGAGTGTGTTTGCCCTGACCTTGCAGCTCTCTAGGGAGGGTACTTGTGGGGCTCTCAAAGAGGGAATGTGTGTCACTTGTTCCGAATGTATGCACACCGAATTCTATGGACAAGGTGACCATATTTCCTAAATGAAAAAAAGAAAGGGGAGCTCATGTTTTGCCCGTCCCTCTGGAGAAACAGGACAACATTTGAAATTGAAATCTTCTTAGGAAATCTAAAAACATTAAAGGGTGCATTCAGACTTCAGGGAAACCGTATTAACAGCTAATACAGAGAAGTCCACCACTCTGCACCTGATATATGCCTATAACCTTGCAGTCAATGTTTTACATCATGCCCTGTCCACCTTCTCAGAGCCCAACTATATGGACGATCAGCCTGTTTGGACAAATTAGAGGGAGCAGTTAGTTTAAATCCAAGTTTCTCCAAACTTTATGACATGAGGAGGATTCATTTAATTGTTTTCAACCTGAGTTTCATCTGTAAAATAGGGAAACAAATGCCACTTTCACAAAACGAGGCTCTGGTAATGGGGGCAGATGGCTGACACACAGCAGGACTTAGTGTAGGACTCTGGGGTTATTTCTCTCCCTTGCTCTACATTAACATGTTTGGAAAGCCCAGGAGACATGCTTTTCATGGTTCCTCATGGAACTGGAGTCCAAACAACTGGAAATCCACTAATTTCCTTACCTCTTGGCTCTTAGTTTTTCTTCTAAGCTGCTTTCCAGATCTGACTGCCTTGTGAGGCGTGAATGGCAGCTTATCTTGCTGAGAGTGTGGAATAAACCCTTAGCAGCCTCTGGTGTTAAAGGGCTTGACTTATCTCAGGGTGATGGCAGAGAGCCCTGGCTGGGTTTGTGTCTTTGTCTTTGCACCCGTATGGTTGCTTAGCACAGCTGTCAAACACCTCGAGTGATCCCAAGAGCACACTGATGGACACCCTATTCCACTCATAGGATCTCCTAGGGCAGTGGGCATTTTCATTTTTAGTATTTACTACTTAAGAAGCACATGCCAAACACGATGTTGTTAGCTTCAAAAAACTGTGAAAATGTTACTTACAACACAGATAATATAATCTTCTGTAACATGTAAGAGCCTGCTTCATTCCATGAATAAATATGACAGGAGAGAAACTCAATTTAAAATGTAACTGGGAAACTCACTCTTCTATTTTCTTTTTTATTTTTAAATGTTTACTTATTTATTTCTGGGAAGGAGAGAGAGAACACAAGTGGGGAAGGGCAGAGAAAGACAGAGATCGAAATAGGCTCCAGGCTCTGAGCTGTCAGGAGAGCCCCATGTGGGGCCCAAACCCACAAACTTCGAGATCATGACCTGAGCTGAAGTCAGATACTCAACCAACTGAGCCACCCAAAGGCCCCCTCACTATTCTGAGAAATTCTTGGTGAAGCTTGTTTTGAGCTAATCATAATCATAATACTTTGTCTTTCTGGAATTTGATGGATAGTATCAACTTATATACTTTTTCTGAATGTGGGCTGTTTTTTCTTCTTTTTTGAGCAAAGGAGGATGAGATAATCATTTATCTTCTTGTTAGTTTCAAGAGTTGGAGATAGCAGATGAGGTATTAGTTCTTAGAAAAAGGGGCATCCTTCTCTCAGAACTTTTCCTTAGAGCCTCTAGGGCACCAAGAGAAAAGTTCAAAATTGCTCTTTCATGGTAAGGACTTAATTCATTTGGATTTGATTTTTGCATAAAGAGTAAAGTAGGCAATCAGTATTTCCAATAAACAATCCCAGAACCATTTATCAAATCATTGATTTTCCCCCCATTTATCTGCAAAACACCAGCCATCATATATTATTTTTTCATATCTGGGAGTATTTTTCTAGAGTCTTTTCTGCTTTGATCTCTTCCTACAACAAAATAGCATCGTCTTGATTATTAATGGTTTTTAATAGTTGGTAAGAAAAGTCTGTCATCGAATTCTCCAAGATTGTCTTAGCTATTCGTAACCCTTTGTTCCTACACTTAAATTTTAGGGTCATCTTTCCAAGTTTTATTAAAAGTCCTGCTAGGATTGTGGTTGAAATTTTATTGAATCTAGGTAGGGATTTAGGGAATATTGACATCTTTATTATATTCTCTTATTCATAAACTTGGAATGTTGCTACATTTTATGTAAGTCCCCTTCCCTGTCTTTCAATAACATTTTTTTTCCTCCTGGGTACCATGATTTACATGGGTTGAATCATTCATTACAGAGTTGTGGGAGCCAACAAAATACTTCAGAACAGTGCTTGCTTCCCAACTCAAATTATGCCTGTTGTCCAGAAAGTGATCTCATGCTCTGTTGCAGACACCAGGAGAGCAACAGAAGAGAGAGTCCCCAAGACTCAACCAGAGTCCTTGAAGTCAACCAACACAAGTGTTGGCAAGGACATGGAACGATAAGAACCCCTTCCATGAGAGACAGACAGAAATGGGAAAATCATTTGGAAAAATACTTTGGCAATAAGATTATTCATAGCAGTACTGTATGGAATAGAGAGGAAAAATAGTCCAAGCGTCTTATCAACAGAGTAATGAACAAATCTTATATATTTATAAAACCAATAACCATCCTGTTAAGTGCAAAAAATCAAGTTATATAAGAGAACTTACAGAATGATAATTTATATATAAATTAAAATAGGCAAAACTAAACTTTGTATTTTTAGGGATTTGTTCATATATAGTAAAATCATAAAAATGTAATAGATTGATAGGCAGAAAATTCAGTCTAGTAGTTAGTTACAGAAGAGAAGGAGACAAATTGGGAAGGGTTTCACTGTAAGTTTTAAAGGTAACTGGCCCTTTGTACCTTTTTTAATGTTTCATTTATTTTTGAGAGAGAGACGGAGCATGAGCAGGGGAGAGAGAGGCAGAGGGAGACACAGAATCCGAAGCAGGCTCCAGACTCTGAGCTGTCAGCACAGAGACTGACATGGAGCTTGAACTCACAAACTGTGAGACCATGACCTGAGCCGAAGCCAGACACTTAACTGACTGAGCCACTCAAGCGCCCCAGGCCTTTTCCGCTTTTAAACTGGGTGTTGGAGACACAGTTATTTAAGTTTTATTATTTTCATCAAACTTTTTGTATACTTAATATGAACACTTTGTGTTTATGGTAATAAAATTTTATAATGACGAATTAATTACTTGTAGAATTTTAGATGAGTGGTATAGATGGTCTAAAGACTGATCCAGATATGCAGAGAGGGTCTCAAGAAAATGCATGCCTACTTTAATAATGGTTATTTATTTTAAATGGAATTTTTACTTTTATGAAATTATTGTAAGTAATCTAAGGAAGAAAATATTTGAATGTTTGCTATGATTTACTCTTTCCATGACTATTTATTAACTGCTATGTGGTAGGCAGGTAATGCTCTAGGCACTTACTGACTGAATGTGTGGGACACATATTCTTGCTAGGAAATGAGGAATGGGTGGCAGAGAGAGACAGAAAACCGTGTGCAAGTTACATTAATAAAATGTATCTTATGCTGGGAGGCGATTAGAAGTGTTAGAGCAGGTAGTAAGTTTAAGATTGCTTGGCAGGCTGCCATTTTGAATGCAGTGTTCAGAGCAGGCTTCATGGATGAGGTTACTTCTGAGCAAAGATAAGAAGGGGGAGAGAGTGACTATGTGGATTTGGCAGGGGGTGGTGGTGGTGAGGGGGTAGGAGATTGTTTCAGGCAGAGGAGCAATTAAAGCAAAGATTGCAAAGTGGGAACATGTGTGGGGTGTTTAAAGAATACCAGGGTGTCCACTGGGGCTGGCATGGAGTTAGCAAGAGGCAGTGACATCAGAGCCATAATGGAGGGCCCTGTGGGCTTTTGTAAGACTTTGTCTTTTTCTCTGAGTGAAGAAAGGAGTGATGATATCATGTCATATCAGGATCTAGGTGCCATGTTGAGAATAAACTGCCCGGAGGTGAGGACAGAAGCAGTTAGTAGCCTATTACCACAATCCAGGCAAGAGGTGATGTGGCACAGACTATAGTTTTCATGTATTTCTTGACACTGGTGGTATTCTATGGAGAATAAATGTTATCTGACCGCTCCATAATTTCTCTTTCTCAGACCCGTATTTCAAGTAAACAAATACATGAATATATAACTGGTTGTGAAGACTATGAGGCAATGTGAAAAACCCTTAGGATGAAATGGTCAGTGGCAAAAAGGAAAAGGCAAAGTTATATATCTGGATAGTATGGGTATTAAAAAAAAAAATCCAGGGCTTCCTAAGTGGTCCAGCCCCTGCTTTCTCTTAGACTTCATCTTCTATAACTCTCCTCCTCACTTGATTTTAATAACCATACTGACCTTCTCACTGATGCTTGAGCCTCCCAAACATGCTGTCCTCAGAGTCTTTGCATGGGCTATTCCCTCTGCCTGCAATGCTCTTCCTTCATGGGCCTGCATGGCTGGCTCCCTCACCTCCACTTGGAAGGCCTTCCCTAGACTTGACAGTGAAATAGCTACCCCTTCCCCTTGGTATTTCTTGTCTTCTTACTTTTTTTTTCCCCACTATATTTATCACCACCCAATAGACACTTCATTTTAGTTGTATATTTGTTTATTGTTTCTCTTTACCCAGCTCAAAAGTAAACTCCACAAGGTCAGGAGTTTGGTCTGTTTTCTTTAGGTCTTGTTTTTGAACAATCCCTGCACATAGTAGGTATGTACAAGAAATCTTGAGGGGAAAATTGTGACAAAGGACTGAATTTTTTTTATTACTAGCCTAATTATTATTTTTAAAAAAACTTTTTAAATGTTTATTTATTTTTGAGAGAGAGAAAGAGCATGAGCAGGGGAGGGACAGAGAGAGAGGGTGACACAGAATCCAAAGCAGACTCTAGGCTCTGAGCTGTCAGCACAGAGTCCAGGGCAGGGCTCAAACTCATGAACTGTGAGAACATGACCTGAGCCAAAGTCAGATGCTTAACTGACTGAGCCATCCAATCACCCCTATTACTTAGCCTAATTATTGATGAAAACTCACATGAGATGCGTGATTGGTGAATGAAGGGCTCATGTGGAAGGTTATAGAAGGAAGGAAGGGACTATTTAAGCCACAAACTTTGGAGGACCTGAGGTGAGGAGATGGCCCCTGTGTCATTGTGCCAGAACCCTTGGTGGACTGAGAACCCTCAGGTGAGTAGCAACCTAAATGCTGAGGGCTCAGAAAAAGCAAGAAAACACTTTCCTGACTGAAAATGTGGACTCTGAAACATGAATTGATGGGAAATGCCACTGTTGAGGCAACTTCCAATCTTAGAGGAGATACTGGGGCAGATGATGTCAGAGAAGAGCAGGTGCTCTCTGACCCAATCAAGGGACAAAGGCAGCCCAAATGGTTTTCTAAGTCTCGGTACTATGGGCAAGGTCTGGGCTGGAAAACGAGAGGGCAGCCAGAAAGCAGATTCGGGTGGCAGGCAAGGGAATAATCAGGGCAGGCCGTCTAGCCTGTTGAGTTAACAAATGCTAATGGCCTGTAGCTTGCAGAGCTCTGGCTTAGCAGTTTTAGGCGATACTTACATGCACCTGTTATACATAGTACAACTGTAATATTCCATACGGGATGGTAAGTAGCTGTTTCCCAACCCCCTCCACCAGTATCCCACCCCAAACTCCCCAAGATCTAGAGCTCATTAAGTGAAGCTTGAGGCCTCTGGGGTCCTGCTCTGGCACTCTACCTTGTATCTGTTTCAATTGGCTTGGACCTATTATATGGCTTGCTAAATATTTTTATTAGCATACTTAGTTTGAGAAGGTATACCTCAAAGTCCTGGAAATTCCTAAGTAGCAAGAGTAGTGTCAGGCTTCTAAAGTGGGGTCCAGAATGGAAGTAGTTCCAAAAACCGGGAGTCCTGTCCGAAGATCTCCTAACTACAGTGACCATTTGTCAGTCAAGACAATTCTGCTGATTACATTTATTCAGGGCCTGTTTGGTCCTAATAGGGTATCACATGGGTGTTGTCCAATGGATCCAACCTTCCTTGGATCACAGATTCCTTTGAAAAATCCACTGGAAGCGCGCCTGGGTGGTTCAGTCGGTTAAGTGTCCAGCTTCGGCTCAGGTCATGATCTCCTGGTTCGTGGGTTTGAGCCCCATGTCAGACTCTGTGCTGACAGCTAGCTCACAGCCTAGAGCCTGCTTCGGATTCTGTACCTCCCTTTCTCTCTGACTCCCCTGCTCGCGCGGTCTCTCTCTGTCTCTCAAAAATAAATACAAAACATAAAAAAAATACAAAAAAAGAAAATGAAAAATCCACTGGAGTTCAGTCAGATCCTTCGAGTATGTACAGTCACTAGAACTAGTCTTAAAAGTTAGCTCACAACTTTGTAAAGCAGAGGCTCTGGAGCAGTTTGCAGTGGGATTGATAAACATGATATTAGTTAATATTTCACTTTCCACCTATGGAGTTTCTCTTAAAATATCTAGACATGCCTATCATCTTTGACCCAGCAAAACAGTCATCTTCCATCTACTCAAAACGGATTATAACACATTCCAAATGAAAGGGATCCAAAATAATGAGACAATACAAAGTAATAGAATAGATTGTGTCCTGAAAATCAAGATAGAGGAAGGAATGTGGAGAGATTTGGACCTTTTAAAGTCAGATTAGAGCCATCAGGAAAAGCTTCTAACAGGTAAAATCATGCAGATAAAGACACTGCAGCTAAAATGCAAGGTATCCCAGGCCTAGAAGAGGGCGGAGGCTTATGCCTCTCTCCTCCGTGCACGGAGCCCAATCTCTTCCCTTCTCCACCCCCAGCACAGAGGTGGGGCTAGGGACCTTGCATTTCAAGGAGTCATAGGCATTGAGATGTGGTTATAGACATTTTCCTATTTTATATTTAAGTCAGCCAAAAATATAAACCTTTTTGATGCAGAGACCTGTCCAGATGTTCAACCACAACAGTCACTCCAACAACGAATATGGGGGATTCAGGGAAATCTCAGCTGCATGTCTTCCCCCTCAGAATGCAAAAAGCCGGAGCTCTGTGACGTGGGATGCCCGTCCCTCCTCCTGACCTTTGCAGCCAGTGCGCCCAGGCTGTAAGTAGCACCACTTACTCCGCTGTCCCGAGGCAGTTACACGCACATGCCTGCCCTGCAGAGTTTTGGAGTGTGCGTTGACATCTGTGTGTGTGAAGAGAAACGGGTGCTTGTTTGGATGCAGGACGTTGTCCAAGGGCCCCGCTGGTATGCTGCCAGAAACCTCGTGTTAAAGCCCATCCCCAGGGTGGATTGGACTCTCTCACTTGCGGACCTGTTAGGATATAATCTATTTCTAGTCTACAATTGTCTTTTTAATGTAGGAACAGGAGCCTTAAGCAAGATAGAGCACTGAATCAAAATCAACAACTACGAAACAAACGGTCAATTTTGAGAAGACACTTTTCCTCAAAATACAAGTCTTTCTATGGTAGTTCAAAAAAATTGCTGAAAACTGGCATTTTAGGGGAGGAAAGAATCAGAAGATGAGAGCTTACAGGAGAAAGGATATATTGTAGCTAACCTGTTCAGGTGATCGTAGGAATACTTAACTCAGAAACTAAAAGAGTATTCTGGTGTACCAAACACCTGCAGCCAGCCTTCTGGACATAATGCCAGGCGCCTGTAACTGCACAGGGAATGTACTGAACAAGGTAGGAGACACCAGTCCCGCCACCTCAGGGGAGAGAGCACTCCCTGGAGTTTTCTACCCATCCCGACCGCACCACACCAGTATTGCCACTAACTGGGCCATAATGTCAGATGAACTTGATTTGTCCTTCCTAAACCAGGCACAATATCAATGTCACCACTGTTTCTCAGACAAAGGCATTTGGCATTTTTCAAAGGCATTTGGCCTAATAATGTTGTTTGCCAAAATTTTATTTGAAACCACCTGACCAATTTGGTTTAGCCAGAGATTTTGGTCATCCTAATAATTCATTGCCAGGCTGAAGAACCTGAGCTCCATGTCCAGCTGCAAATCGTTGGCTGCCTCCTAATCGCGGACTCTCTAGGGAAGGCTAGGCTGGAGTTTACTTAGCTCTTACCCCAATCTCAGAGAACACTGCTTGAAAAGTCTTTTTCTTCTTTTTATAAGAGTCAGAATGCTTAGGTTCAAATCCTGACCCTACACCTTGTAGCTCTGTGACCTCTAGCAAGTTATTGAAGTGTAGTGACCTATACGTGTGATGGGCATAACAAGTGGGTTTTTATAGGAAGCACGTTTGGTGATATATGTAAAGCACTTAGCACAATGCCTGTTTATAGGAAAGCACCTAAGAAATTTTTAGTTGCTATTATAATTAAACACTCACCCTGTTTCAAAAGCCATTTAGCCAGATTAAATCTGTATGAAAAGGCCCTTGACCACAAAGTTTATACTTCCCTGTTTCTAAAAATGTAAGCTTCTAAAAATTTATATAAATTCATTGGTATCTATTAACTTAACTTAGAGATGTTGGGTATTTGATCTTTCTTCAGAAATGTTGAAGTGAGGATGGAAGGCGTATCGCTTGAATTAATACGTGTCGCCACTAATGTGTATTGCGTTGATTCTTAATATCTATTCTAGGCATGTGTGAAAGTGAACTGCATAAAAGCAGAACTTAGACATTCCTGCCAAAAGGAAGTGGAATGAAAGGAAGAGAAGCAGAGCTTCTGTGAAGAGAAAATTGTCCTATCTCTTCGCCAGTGTCAGAATGTGGAAATGTTTACAAAATGCTCATTAAAAGAAAAAAGGATCGCAAGATAGAAACAAAATCTGGTGCACAAGTTTACACTAGGGAGATAAGAAAGGCTAGGCCCCTATAGGGGATTTTGTTATCCAATTACTGCAACCTGACTTTTGAGGGGAGAGGAAGAGTGGTAGGGGGAGAGAGAGAGAGGGGAAGAGTTTCCAAACTTGTCTCCAGTGACACGAGACATTAACGCGCTACAAGATAAAACTGCCGCTTACAGCCCAGGAGAGCTAAACCTTCGCCGGTTGGCCTGAGGGCTTGAGCAGAGTCATGGGTTCTCTGGCCCTGCAGCTGTGCGCTCTCGTCTGCCTGGCGGTTCAGTCGGCTTCTGGCAGCCCCATCATGAGTCTGGAGCGGTCGCCTCTGGAAGAAGACATGCCCCTCTTCGACGATGTCTTCTCAGAGCAAGATGGTGTCGACTTTAACACATTGCTGCAGAGCATGAAGAATGAATTCCTCAAGACACTGAACCTATCTGACATCCCTTCGCAGGATTCGGCCAGGGTCGACCCGCCAGAGTACATGCTGGAGCTCTACAACAAGTTTGCAACAGATCGGACCTCCATGCCATCTGCCAACATCATTAGGAGTTTCAAGAATGAAGGTAAGTTTACATATTGTTGATAAGTTTGGCTTGGATCTTTTTCAAAAAGCAATCAGTAAATATACAATGTGTGGGAATAATATAGATAAAGGTGAATGCATCTATGTAAGGGTGTATGTACACAGATACTCAAAAACAATGCACATTTTGGGTCTATACCATTTTCATGGTCATTTTCCGAATGTTATTAAAAGGCACCAGAGAATATCTTTATATGCAAAACCATTTTGACATCATAGTTGAGTCTTTAAAATGTTTAAATTTGAATAGCAAGTAATAAAAAAATTATGTTGGTCTACTACTATACTTGTGTGTGTCACTTTCCAGATACGTTTTCAATTTCCGTTTGTCTTTTAATTGACTAAAAAATGCGTGAACTTCTGCTCAGAATGTAAATAGTGAAAATAGACAAACCCCTAAAGTCATGATTTGTGCTTCATTTGAACTTTGAGTGAGTTTCCATTTTCTGGCTTTATTTAAGAAATATTCAGACAGGATGAAAATTTATATTTTAGAGGTTCTTCCTAAAGTTTTGTTGTGTTTGTGTGACGTGTTTATCCTTGAATCACTGTTTATAACGTCCAGGAAGTATGCCTGGCTCAGTTAATGATCCAGCTTATTTCAATGTCTTTATGAATAGTAATGCACAAGCTTTAACTATCAGAAGGAAAACTATGTTATCTCCCCCAGCTTTACTCAGTGATTAAATCTAGTGACCTAGCAAGTTAATCTTCTATTCAATATGGTACTAGTAGGCATATGTATGGTGAAAGCTGTGGATTCAAAGAAATGAATTCTTTAATATTTACCATAGCCATTAACCAGGTGCAAAAGAGGGTTTTGATTGATGTTGACCAGACGGTCTTAAAAGTAGAAAAGTAATAGCAAAGAAATCGCTTAGGATTTGGAATTTTGAGACCCGGTTGACTTAGTAGTTGTGGATAGTTAGCTTAATGTCACTGAACCTCAATTTGCTCATCTGTAAATTGGGGATAATACACTTGTGTAATGTAACTATTTCAAAGCTATTTCAAAGAGGTTATGAGTAAGAAAGCACTGCATTTACTATGAATTGCCAAACAAATGTCAGTTAATACAAATGAATTCTTTAAATTCTAGGCATTGGAAGAAATGTGGAGTGGGTGTTGCTCAGTCCTGAAGATAGCATATGCCTTTAAAATTTAGATACCTGCCAAAACTTCAGATATTTAGCAACACATTGGTAATGGTACTTAGTAACATAATGGAAATGGCAAAGTGAAATTACAGATTCCATTTTGGGGGAGAGTCTGGATTGAAAATGAATAGCTTCCTTCCATGGGCACCCTTTTTAGTTCTGGGTGCCTGGCTGAGAGTGCAGGTGGGAAAATGTTAACATCCCCTGGGAAAACAGGAGTTTCTCAGTGCTCACTTCTTCCGTGGAGGATCTGCATGATACAGGTCAGGAAGTGGAGTTTGAAGAGCATCTTATGCCTGGGCCTCAGCGAAAGCCGGAGTGGATCTGTCTACGGACTCCCTAGCTGTGGGCACTTTTGGCGATCTTTAGGTAGAATGCACCCTGGGCTGGCTCTAAAGATTGTTACTGTCCTTCCTTTGGCTCTTTGGGTCTGCACAGTGCAGCTGCCTAGGAGACAAAGACCAATCCCTCCACCCTCACAAAACAAAAAACAAAAAACCTCCTCCAAATCTAACTAGCCAGGGGAAAACAAATGCACCTCTAAGGTAGAAAAAATATGACTTTAATTCCTACCACTGCTGACCTCACTTCATCATTTGGGGAAGTCACTTCTCTGCATGGAGGCTTCATTTGTTCTGGTGTAAAATGAGCACAATAGCAATAAAGGGTCATTGTGAGTCCTAAATAAAACAATGCTTCCAAAACATCTGGAACATTAAAATATGCTCAACTAACATCAGTTCTCTTGCCTAGAATGCAACACCTCCATCCACTCTTTAGATTTGGACATGCACAGTGGACTTATTTTTTAATGGCTTTATTGAAGTATAATAGACATACAATAAACTGCACATATTTGAGGTATATAATTTGACAGGTTTTGAGATATATAAACATCCACTGAAACCATTACTGCAATCAAGATCATGAACATATTTATCACCACCCAAAGGCTTCTTGTGCTCCTTGGGAATCTCTTCCACCTGCTACCATAAGCTTTAAAAATATTTTTTTTCTTATGTTTACTCATTATTGAGACAAAGAGAAACAGAGCATGAATGGGGGAGGGGCAGAGAGAGGGAGAGACACAGAATCGAAGCAGGCTCCAGGCTCTGAGCTGTCAGCACAGAGCCTGACGAGGGGCTCAAACCCACAAACCATTGAGATCATGACCTGAGCTGAAGTCAGATGCTTAACCAACTGAGCCACCCATGCACCCTTACCATAAGCTTTTATTCTGCATTTTTGTCATGGATGGAGCAACCTGTCTACTTTCCTATTTTTGATCTTCTCATGTTCCCCGTCCAAGGAGGGCCAAGTATCTCTATTCTTGTAAGAGGGACAACTCCCAAGTTACTTGATGTATTAAGGACATATGCCATGCCCATAAGTCAGTTTGATCTGTTGTTCACAATCATCAGTGAATCAATATTTTGAAAGTGTTGCCTCTGTTTAAGACATTGTGGTGGTGTGGAGGCATAGAAGGAGTTTAAGCTGCACTACCTGCCAACATGGTGATGATCTAGTTGGGAAGACCCATTCGTAAAAAGAAACCTGAAATGTAAGGACATAAATGGCAAAGCTCAAAGGAGATCTATAGAGTAAATAAATATTCAAGGGACCCAGAAAGGAGTGAACTTCTAGATAGGGAGGTGAAGAGGGGGAAAATCCCACAAGGAGGGGTCACAGCTAGATATGTGGAGGTGAGAGGAGAAGACTTTCTAAGAGTCAGTGGAACATCTCCAAAGATGCAATACACAACAAGGCAAAGGGATGTTTTAGCAAATGGTGAAGATATCAGTCTACTTTATTTTTTTAAGTTTTTATTTATTCATTTAATTTGAGAGAGAGAGAGAGAGAGAGAGAGAGAGAATGAACAGTGGGAGAGGAACAGAGAGAGAGGGAGAAAATCCTAAGTAGGATCCTCACTGTCAGTGCAGAGCCTGATATGGCCTCGAACCCACAAACCATGAGATCATGACCTGAGCTGAAATCAAGAGTTGGATGCTTAACTGACTGAGCCACTCAGGTGCCCCTCAGTCTACTTTCAATAGGAAGTTTTACAATTTAAACTTTCAACAAATATTAGTTGGCCAATTACAATGTTCCATGCACTATAGGGGATGAATGGGAGTTATACCTTGATCAAAAGGTTAAGGCCTAGTTATAGCTAGTTTTAAGAGTCATGCTAGACAATTCAAATTCATTTCATTGGCCAGTATTTCTCACCGTTGGTATTTGAGATGACTTTATGTGGTACCCACAGAAAGCTGTAAATCATGAGACCTTATATATTTTCATTAATGTGAATCAGAAAAAAGCCCACATGACTATTACCTCAATCCCCTCATTTCATAAATTTTGTTGCTGAGGACAGACCTAAAAGAGATAGTAAATATTTAAAAAAATCTTTTTTTTTATATCTTTATTTTATGTTGAGAGAGACAGAGAGAGACAGAGTGCGATTAGGGGAGGGGCAGAGAGAGAGAGGGAGACACAGAAAGCAGGCTCCAGGCTCTGAGCTGTCAGCACAGAGTCTAACACAGGGCTCAAACCCATGGACTGTGAGATCATGACCTGAGTCAAAGTTGGACACTTAACTGACTGAGCCACCCAGGTGCCCCAAGTATTTAAAAAAATCTTATAAAGTGAAAGAAAAATATTAAAGAATACAATCTGAAACAAGGACCCCACTAAAATCATGAATTGGTTATAGAGTTGGGAAAACACTACCAGAGATAGAGAACCTTTCAATTGGTGGTTCTTAGTGTCCTGGCTTCATGGAACCCTTTGATGGATGAAAAATGCCTTCAGGGAGATTTTGCAGTCATGTATTACCTGAAGGAAAGTGTACAGGAGCTTTCGGCTCCTGTAAAACTCTCAGATAGGAAGTCAACATGATAAAATTTGGAGCCATGCTTCTGAGACTAAAGTGCTTTTAAAAATTTATCTCATAAACAGTCTGAGTGATTCTTATGTGCCAAACTCCATGCCAGGTTGCAATCCTTCTATCCCAAGTTTTCTTTTCTCCCATTTCTCCTTGTTGAGGACCTCACACCCAAAATTCATCTGCTGTGACCCCCATGGTCTGTGGCTATTTTGTCAGATTTTGGTGTCTAGAGCAGAAGTCAGCAAAATCTTTCAGTAAAGGGCCAGATAGTAAATATTTTAGGTTTTGTGGGCCATGTGTTTTCATAATTCTGCCATTGTAGTACAACAGTTGCCATAATGACACAGAAATAAATGGGTCAAGCTTAATTACAGAAATAGAGTCCAATATGGCCCATGGGCTATAGTTTACCAACCCCCAGTGTAGATGGAGGTCTTTTAGGAAGACCTGTGTTCAGTCAACCATGTGGAGAATCTCCACCCATTACAAATGCAAATATGAAAAGCCATGAAGTCTTCATCTCTCAAAAGCTTCCGGAAAAGAACAAGAACCCCATGTCCAATTTGACGGCTCCTCACTGGCTAGAGGAATTCAGGGCTTGCCTACACAGGCTCCAGGCTTCCTCCCAGCTCTATCATTCTGTGGCTGATAGGCTATGCAAGGAAGGCTGGGAGAGTGTTATTCCATTCATCAGGCATCCATTTTCCATCTTAGCCTTGGCAGTGAATGTCAGTTTAGTATTCTACCACTGACCTTTCAGTGTTTTCTGTCAGAGAATGCTAACATTGTGTTTGTTCTCATTGATTTCTCAGTATCAAGCTTCTCGTGCAGACAGACCCTCTTACTGCATAAATAAGCATCTGTTTTTCTCAATGACACACTGCAATTCTGATTTTTGTCTTTTTTTTTTCAGATCTGTTTTCCCAGCCAGCCAGTTTTAATGGACTCCGAAAATACCCTCTCCTCTTCAATGTGTCCATTCCTCACCATGAAGAGGTTATCATGGCTGAACTGAGGTTGTACACGCTGGTGCAAAGAGATCGCATGATATATGATGGAGTAGACAGGAAAATTACCATTTTTGAGGTACTAGAGAGTAGAGGGGACAGTGAGGGTGAAAGAAGTATGCTGGTCTTGGTTTCAGGGGAGATCTATGGAACCAACAGTGAGTGGGAGACTTTTGATGTCACTGATGCTATTAGACGTTGGCAAAAGTCAGGTTCATCCACCCACCAGCTGGAGGTCCACATCGAGAGCAGGCATGATGGAGCCGAGGATGCTGGCAGGGGACAACTGGAAATAGACACCAGTGCCCGAAATAAGCATGTCCCTTTGCTTGTCGTGTTTTCTGATGACCAAAGCAACGAGAAGGAGCGGACAGAGGAACTGAATGAAATGATTGCCCATGAGCAGCTTCTGGAGTTGGACAACTTGGGCCTGGACAGTTATTCCAGCGAACCTGGAGAAGAAGCTTTGCTACAGATGAGGTCAAACATCATCTATGACTCCACTGCCCGCATCAGAAGGAATGCTAAAGGAAACTACTGTAAGAGGACCCCACTCTACATCGACTTCAAGGAGATTGGCTGGGACTCTTGGATCATCGCCCCACCTGGATATGAAGCCTACGAATGCCGTGGGGTTTGCAACTACCCCCTGGCAGAGCATCTCACACCCACAAAGCATGCGATTATCCAGGCCCTGGTCCACCTCAAGAATTCCCAAAAGGCTTCCAAAGCCTGCTGTGTGCCCACCAAGCTAGAGCCCATCTCCATTCTCTACTTAGACAAAGGTGTGGTCACTTACAAGTTCAAATATGAAGGCATGGCAGTCTCTGAATGTGGCTGCAGATAGAAGAGGAGTCCTGTGCTAATTTAACAACTGTAAATGTGTATATTTTGTGTTCCTATTTAAAGAGATTATTTAATAAGAGTGTACAGATGATAGAGGCTTGCTGCCTTAGGGAAATGGGCAGGTCAGTTTGTTGTAGGAAATGCATATTTTGCTAATAGTCTCATCCCTTCCCATCTGTTTTTCTTTGGACTTGCCATTTCCTGGCAATGTCATTTCCAATAACAAGTGGCAAGCCACACTAATTGTCCTCTATGTCAATTTGAAAACAACAGGCCCTAAGCAGAAATAGAGTGTCAGATGATAGATACTTGTGTATGTATATGTGTACAGAGATAAACTTATAAAACTCTCTTGGTTCTATAGAGGTAGATTATACTCCCACATATGCATGATTCAATCAAATGTATATATATTAAAAACTGATTGTATATTCTCAGTCAACTCTTTTCTGAGCAGGATTTATGTCAAGATAATTTGCACCAAGAATTTGACCATCCTACGAAATATTACATTTCCTAAATACTATTGGAAACATAGGTGAAGCTTTAAAAAAAATTTTTTTAAGTTTATTTATTTATTTTGAGAGAGACAAAGACAGTGTGAGTAGGGGAGGGACAAAGAGAGAGAGGGAGAGAATGAGAATCTCAAGCAGGCTCCACACCATCAAAACACAGCCGGATGTGGGGCTCAAACTCACAAAAGTGTGAGATCATGACTTGAGCTGAAGCCAAGAGTCGGAAGCTTAAGTGACTGAACCACTCAGGCTCCCGGAAATGCAGATTAGCTTTTATCAGTTGAGTTTGTGCCATTACTCAGGGCAAGAGGACCAGGTAAAAGATGCTGCATGTTTAAGGGTAGGGGTTATCTGAAGCAGAAACTAAAAGACTTCAAGAGGCAGTGGCCTTAAGCTACAACAGCAAAGAAAGAACCCCTGGAACACCACTGTGCTCTGAAGGGCAGCGCCTGGCCAAGAAAAAAAAAATCAAACAACAAGAGAGGGAACGTCAGGATGTTCCTGAGACAACAGGACAACAAGGCCATGTGTGTTGGCCTTTACTGCTGCAGACAGCAGAGGAGGTGAGAGGGTGCTCGCAGGAGAAGAGAGAAAAGGATATAGATGCTAACCTAGGATGTGTTTGTAAAATTATAAGCAGTTTTAACTGGAGATTTAAATCTTTTGGACAAAATAAAATTGCCCAAGACCAAGAGGAGGAAAATTAGAAGGGATCTGTTTGTTGGACTCTTCTTAATATTTTTCTTAAATTCTTACTATTTCTCCTGTGCCTCTGCACCCCTGCTTTTGCTTCTTTCCACTTCTCTCTTTCCCTCTTTCTTTTTTTTGCCCTAGCATCTCATAGCCTTCTGTCATTCTTGTGTCCCCTGTCTTCTCTGGCTTTCATCGCCCATGCTGTGGGGTTGGGAGGGGACACCTGAAAGCATTTGCTGTCAGGGTGAGTGGGGTTAGTGCTCTAATTTCTAGATTTCCTCCCAATATTTCATTTGATTTTATTCTAATAATATTCTTCATGAGATATTTTGTTCATGAAGAAAAGTATAAGAAAAAGAAAATCAGGATCCAAACAGACACATTTAAACAAATTAATTAATAAATGGACACATATGCTAATGACTCAAAAGCTAAGCCTGAATTTTGAAATCAGGTTTGCCCCATGGTCGGCTTCCCAACTCTCCCATGCTGCAGTCTCCCCAGTTTAGAAGCGGCCAGGACTAAGGTAATGGGAAGCGTTCCTGATACAGATGATCCAATGGGTCTGCCCGCAGTTGGCTGGATGGAAGACCACTGAGGCTCCGATCTTAGCTCCTCCCAGCACCAATATCCATGTGACATCATGGACTTTGTGCAGGAAGAAGCAGAGTAGTGTCGTTCTCAAACTGTCTTAACTCCTCCAAGAAGCCGACACTGAAGGTTCACACTTCTAGGAATGTGGTTTCAAGTACATTGTCCCCCACTCACCCCACTGAATACTTCCTTCAAGTCTTGGATTTTTCTTTTACCCTGGGAAGCCATTAGCCTCCCTTTCACAAACCTCTTAGGGTTATAAACTCATATTGCACTAGAACATAGAGGTAAGGGAAGCTAAAAGGACATTTTGCCCAATTTGGACCTCTGCTCTGTACATCCATTGCCCGCTAATGGGAATGCCCACTCCTGGGAAATCACTGCCCCAGAAAAGTGGAATTTTGACCTTCGGTGGTATACAGTGATTGACAATTTGAGTTGGCCACGCATCTCAGATCATTTATTTATGAAAGAGCCTCCATATAAAATGGTGTGAATGCATGCATGTGTGTGTGTGTGTGTGTGTGTGTGTGTGTGTGTGTATGCACATGTGTAACTGGCTTTGGACAGTGACACTTAGAGCCCTCAGTGGGACATGGTGCATCCTTTATATCCATGGTACGCACTGTATCTCATTTACTCTATGGTACTGCTTCTCCTTTGTAAAGGACACTCTATAATAGACATACAGTGAAATCTCAGCTGAATAAGATAGTTCTGGTTAGATAAAAATCCAGCAAAATTTTCTTTATGTATAAAATACATACGACAGTGACGTGCTGGTGAATGCTTTACAACCAGCAATCCTGATTTGTAAGTTTCAATGGCGTACATCACCATAGCCTATTTGAAGCTACCAATATGATGTTCCTAAAATGAACTGAAATTCCTGAAAACTTGGCAGCTGCTCTCAGGAGCCATGTGTACAGGCTCTGGCACCCCCACTGCTATTAGCGTGCTGCTGTTAGAACACTAAGACGTGCCAGGCCCTGCTTGCTTCATGCCCTCTGCCGACTCTGCCAGGTTCTGGGAGACACGCTCTTCTGTTAAAGAGATGGGGAAATCTAGGCTGTCAGGGATTAGGCTGTGTATCCCAGATGTGTGTCCTTTCACTACAGGCCAGATACAATCATGCATTTCTATGATTTGCCTCTTCACTATGGAAGAAGAGTAGAGAAAGCCACATATTGGTTATTCAAATGTTGCTAGTTGCATTTTTTTTTGTTTTTCTCATCAAGAAATGTAAAGGCAAAATCCATAAATAGGAGACCCCCTTCAGGCCTCTTGCAGCATGTCTCCCCCCTCCTATATCCCTACGCTAATACGAAGCCATGAAATTGTCAGAGCCTTAGGAGATAGAGGTCACTAATGTTCTCCCTGGTCATAGACTGAAGTTGATACACCTAAATGATTCTTGAGGAGGATTGTAGCAGAGGGATTTTGACAGCCCGGAACCAAAATGTAATGTAAAATTTTCTAGGCTTCTTCCTATTTATTTATGGATATATTTATTTTTGTAATATAGTGTAGAATACCAAATATTTTATTTTTAAAGTTTGTGATTCCCTCTTGGATAAAATAGTCTTCTGTGGCTTTCAAATAATACCTTCCTCAGAGTATGGCTCCTTTATCATTTACAGCCTATATTTTCGTCTGTCTTTTTGCATCAAAATTTCCTGTTACTTTAAGAAGAATTGCAATAAGCTTGCCATAACTGTGTGTATTTGTGTCTTGTAGGCATGCTGTGAGCTCTTGGCATATTTACTCATTTGAAAATAGTACAGTTCTAACTGCATAGTGTAGGTGTTCCAGAAAATATTTGACCAATACATTGTCATGTCATTTCCCAAAGTGACACTGTCATTTTTCCATGAGAGGCAAATATTGTCAGGCTGTGAGGGACTGTGATTGCCGGCCAGTGAGTGGAGGCAGTGTCTAATAGGGGGTTTTCATTCCCCAAACTAGATGCTTCCTCCTGACCATATCCATTGCTTTCACTGACCACCAATGTAGAGACCTAGTTAGACAAATCCATTTGTAATCAGACCAATTACTCTATACACAGAAAAAATGTTGAGTTAGTGATTCCCCTGAGAATCAGCCTCAAAATGCTCAATTCTTTCCCTGTGCAATTTTTGGTCCAATAAATTAATGGTAAATACTTTTCCCAGAACTGTGAGTAAATGTTTTGCTACTCTTTGGAAACTGTATTTGTCAATTAAAACAGATTTTCACAGAACAGAATTTTACATATTGCTTCTTACTGGACCCACCAACAGCCTATAAATCCCAGAAGCTTTGTGGCAAAACCATGTACAATTTGTCTGTAATGCAGAAGGGACATTGCCCTTTCTAAAGATTGTACAACTTTTTAGAGTCACCATGGGTCATACTTTGCCCTTTGCAGTTCTGGTGAAAAAAGAACACTGTTGTGACTCTGTGCATTTTGTCATTCCCAAAAAATTCACATTTGACTTCACATATTAGGTGAAAGGCAAGTATAAAACGCTGTACACCAGCAGCAGAAAAGGGTGTTTCTGGGTGTGGAAATGCACTCATAAGTTAATAACCTCATCTAGGAATGACCGTTTGCTGTGGTTGGCATGCTTCTCTCACACATGAGCCCTTGTTCTGTGTATGTCCGGAAGACCACACGGGGGAAGTGGACATGATCGCACCCCCCCTGATGAGCTTCCATAGACATGGGAAACCAGCTAACTCCATGGTCACAGAGAATCATCCAGAGCACACACACTGCTTTGCTTGTGTAAAGCATGTTCATCATTTATGTCCAAATTTATGTAGTAATTACTAGACTGAAAGGAAGATGGAGATATTTTACACTGTGTTCATAAGTCAAATGTGTACATTCAGAGTCATCTTGTTAAATAAAATGGAAACATTATTTTGACAATAATTATCTGCAGCTTATTTTTCCTTCAAATAAAATATCTTTTGCACTGCCCCCCCTCCCACCACCTCTGGATTTAAAAATGTTTTTTACATTTCTGTTTCACAGTAAATCCAGGTGGCCTAGAAGTTCATGCTATATTAGTAGAACGTGGCCTGAAGAAACAACGTGCTGGCTTTAGATTCTAAGTGGTCTCACCAGAGAGTGAGGTTCTGTTACGTGATTCTCCCGTTTCACACAACTTTCTATATCCCTTGAATGCCAGAAACATACCTAGAAAATGAAATGAGCTCCTCTTTGTCAGTAACTGAGAAATATTTCTTCTTTGAATTTAGAATGACACAGATTAAGGAGCAATTACTTTGGGAAGAACATTCAGGCTAAGTTTCACTATAATTATTGAACTTCATTGTATCTCAGGATACAAGGGACTTGTAAACATTATTCAGTGTGCCCCACTGCCCCTAACAGCACACCAAAGCCCTTTTAATCTTCTCTGCAAATAGTAGTAAAGAGAAGAGAGTGCCTTACCTCCTTAAAGGCACCGATTACATTTTTAGAGGACTCTGCATTGATTGCACTCTATTTAACCAAAGGTGTAGGTCAGTATGAGCACAATTTACTAAAGGAGAAACAAAGGTAAGCATTAAGTTGAGGGGAGCTCTTCTCCATAAGGAACTGAAGTGTTTTCTGTTGCCCCTCTAACTTCCCAGTTCACAACTCTTGGGGTGGCACATACACATCGAATCCATCTCTATGACAGCCCCTCACATGCAAACAACTCTCCTGTTCTTCGGAATCCTCTGTTGCCCATTTCCGGCAGTGGCGTGCGTCTGAGCACACAGTCACACATGGTGAGTTCCCTCAGCCAGAAGGAAACAGATGGAAGGTCTGCACCTGGACTAGACCTGCCCCCTGAGTGGGTAGCAGGCCTGATGACTAGAAAGACCCTGATGGCTGTTCCGGAAGGAAGTTCCTGGGGCAGAATGTGGGATTTGAAGGGCATAGAGACAGAGCCAGTTGAACTAACCTTCCTTCCATCAAACAGTCATCCTGAACCGCTTTGGGGAGAATCCTCTATATTCCCGCTGTCAGGGTTTATCTGGCCAGTGCCTCAGCACAGAGCACAGCCCGTGTCCCTCAGCATCAGGGGAACTGATAAGGGCAAGTTAAGAGATCTAGTCATGGAGGAAAGGGAGCTAAGAACCAAAGATGGGTCATGGGCCAAGGCTTGACTAAAAAGGCCTGGAAAGCCATTCTTATGACTTGATTTTGAATTCTTTAGCAACCTATTCATTCTGTTCTGTAAATAATTCCATTTATGGTGGTCTCTCACAGCATGTTGCCTGGACCCATTCTCCATATGTGGTCTGAGCTGACCATGGCAGCACAGGCTCAACCACCACTGCTTTAGGACTTTCTTATCTACAGAAACAGCCTGGGATTGAACTGGGAAGACATGGCTGCAAGTTATTTTGGGGGGTAGTGTGTTTACAAAGTAAGAGAAAAAATTATTTTCAAAGCTCGGTTTATTAGTGTCCAATAGGTCTCCTAATGTGAATTGGTCTTGGTGGCGTTGCGGGAAAATAATGCCATGAGATGGGCTGCATGTGACTCCAGTCACACGGATGAGAGCCCACTTTTGTGCAGAAGTGACTATTTGTAAATAAGGGGCCTATTTGGAGAAGGTGAGAGCTTGTTAACTTGGGTGGTTATAAATGGATTATGCGATTATCTCCAACTCACTCTCCCAAACTGTCAGTTTACAAGAACCAGTTCCTGCCCTCTCTTAACCTTCCTCATGCCATTAACACAGATCCAAAATGCTCATCTCTTTCCAAGAAGGAAGCCCCAAAACACACAGATGTCTCAATCCATTTTCACTCTTAAATGTAATCCTGAAAATCGTACACAAGATTTAGGCTATTCAGTTCAAACTGAGATTCTGTGGTGGGAGGCGTGAAGTACCATAGTCAAATCAGGATTTGGCAGAAAAATTTCACTCACAGGACACAGGGCCAACTTTCTGATGCAGCATGGGAATAGTGCTAGGAAATCTGGTTCTAACACCTTGTGAGTATTCCTGCCTAAAACGCATCACCTAACCTTATCAAGAATGAAGAAGCATCACATGAACCCATTTGAAGAACATTCTACTGTACTCTTCAAAAAACATCCATGAAAGGCAAAGACAGATGAGAAACTGTTATAGATTAAAAGAGATGAAGTGGATGTGACAACTAAGTGGAAAGTGTGATCCTGGATTGGATCCTAGAATGCTAAAAAATGGGCAAAAAGAAAATTAACTTGTATCTATTTGTTAGGCTCACTGCAGCTCAGTTGGGAGAGTGTCCACTTTATCAGTTGTAGACTTTTAACTGACATGTGAAGGTGACTTCAAAAATCTCTTGCATGGCTATTGCTCTTTTTCGGAAGTTGTAAGAGGTTGGTTGGTACAGAGGAGTCAGGAGGCTTTTGACCAATTTGATGTTGAAGAAGCAAGCAGGCTCCACTAAAATTGAGACCTTTGCCCAGGAGGTAAACTCAATGGGAAGAACATAGTTTGGGGAGGGAGGGACACTTCATCAGCATGGCAAACCTGACGTCAGTATGTGAATTACGACAAAACATTTTCCTGAAATAATCAAGCTCAACCCTCCATTCCCGAAAAGAAGAATGCTTTTCAGGCAGTCAACCATCTCTTTCAAATGTTTAGAAAACAGATCTCCAATCACTGGTAATTTAAACTTCCTTATACCCCAGTTCAATGCTTGATAAGGAAAGAGTGAGAACAAGAGGGGAATTGAGTTACTATATTAAGAAACCCAGACAGAACAAAAACCAGCCCCCTGGGTTGTTTTGTTTATGCAGCAGACCCATCTGTTTTAATTAACATAATATTTACATGAGACCAGCTCCTGGTACATCTTTTGCTGCAACTGTCACATGTTTCATTCTTTGTTTTTTATAAAGTTCCTGCAAAAGCGAACTGAGACCTTGTCCAAATAAGGGATATATAGTGGAATTGTATCATAGCACTGGCTCCCACCGGCCAGGCCCACCTGCTTCATGCCGTTTGGAGTCAAGTTTCAGGTTGCCAGATGAAATATAGATGTCCAGTAAAATTTGAGTCTAAAATAAGCAATGAATAATTTGTTTGGTATAAAAATGTTTCAAATATTGCATGGGACATATTTATACTAAAACAGGATCACTGTTTATCTGAAGTTCAAATGTAGTTGGATGGCCTGTGTTTTTATTTGCTAAATCTGGTGGCCTTAGTCAGATATTGCTCAGCAGCTTACAGGAGTGGAAAGTCAGAAGAAAGTAAGGTAACTGTCCTTCTGTTCCCACATGGGCTACTCAGAGGACCACAAATCATGTCTGGCAGAGTTCATTGCTAAAGAACAGCTTCGAGGTTGGAAGGTGAAATCTACTTGACCACCATGCATGCTATGTTAAAAACAGTAGCATTACCTAATGCGCCATCCTCCCCATTTCCCATAAAATCTTACCTTTAAAGGTTTTCTTTTTCATGTTGACTTTGCCTGCTTCAGATTTTGTTATATTCATAGAAGTGAAATTGCTGGAGAAAAGACATGCATATTTAGAATATATCACTCTGAGAGATACTAGCAAGTTCATCTACAAAATGTTACACAAATTATACCCTACCAGCTATATACAAGAGTACTGTTTCCATACAGTTTTCAACATTCAACACTACCCATTTTATTTTAATTTTTTTAAAAGTTTTTATTTATTTATTTTTGAGACAGAAACAGAAAGGGAGAACAGGGAAGGGGCAGAGAGAGAGGGACAGAGACAGAATCCCAAGCAGGCTCCGCACTGTCAGTGCAGAGCCCAATGAGCAGCTCAAACTCATGAACCATGAGAGTATGACCTGAGCTGAAACCAAGAGCTGGACGTTTAACCAACTGAGCCACCCAGGTGTCCCAACACTACTCTTTTCTTAATGGATGCTGCTATGGTTGAATTGTGCCTCTCAAGTTCATACATTGAAGCCATCACCCCTAGGACCTCAGAATGTGGACTTATTTGGTAATAGGGTCTTCAAAGAAGTAGTTGGTTAAAATGCGGCCATTAGGGCAGGCCCTGACCCAGGATGATTGGGGTTCTTATGAAAAAAGGCAGATTTGGACACAGAGACAGACATGAACACAGACAGGGTGAACACCATGTGAAGATAAAGGCAGAAGTCAGCATGGTGTGTCTCCAAGCCAAGGAGCTCCAGTGATTGTCAGCAGGCCACCAGAAATTAGGAGAGAGGCATGGACAAGATCTTATATCACAGCTCTCAGAAGGAATGAACCTTGCCAACACTTTGATCTCAGACTTCTAGCCTCCACAACTGTGATACGATAAATTTCTGTTTTTCAAGCTACCCAGTTTGTGGTACTGTGTTACAGCAGCCCTAGAAGACTAATCCAGATGCTAAGTACAATAAATATAAATACACTTAAATTTATTTTGGTAATGATTGGTGAGTCTAAATATATTTGCATATATATTTTGATTAATTCTCTTTATTCTATCAATAGACTTCCTGATTTTCACCCATTGTTCATATTCTTCCAACTGATTCATTGGCAAATATTATGCCATATATATTATGTGCAATTAATCCCTCATTATACACTGTCAATAGTTTCCCCATTTGTTGCTCATCTTTTTATTTTTCAAATATATTGTGTTTTGCTATTCAAAAGTTTTACAGTTTTAGGTAGTCTTTTCCTTTGTGGCTTCTTGGTTTTATTCATCATGCTCAGAAATGGTTTTTGCATCTCATTATGGACATGTATTTTCAGCAAGGGAATGTTGGGCTTAGCTTAGTGAAACAGCCAAAGGAAGAAGAAGAGGTGGAGGGAACAGGAAAGCTTTCTTCTGACTCAGACCATCACACACCAGTTTCATGCTGGGCATGGAAGAAGTTTAAAGTCTCACTTTCTCTTGTAAGGTCTTTGAAAACCTCCAATTTTGTGATTACCTCTCAATCTGTAGTCCCTACGACCTGGGAGCTGGTTGTTTACTCCTCCTGCAATGCCCCAGGAACCAGGAGTTGACCCTGGGTTCTTCTGTGCTAATGTTCCATCATGTCTTTAGGTGGTCTTACTGAAGGATGTTCCCATTATCTGTTCTTGTGACAAACCATACCCAACAGTTCTCAGAGCTGTAACAGTAAGCGGAAGCCTTCCTCACTCACAGGGGTGGCACTTGGCCAGTGGCTCCTTGAGTCTCTCTCTTCTTGGTCTCTTTACATGGCCACCTCTGGGTAACTGGACTTCTTGTATAGTGACAGGTTTCCAGAGCACGTGTCACAAGAGTGAGAGTGAGGCAGAAGTTGTTTTGTCTTTTATTATCTAACCTTGAAAGACGTGTAGCCATCACTTCTGCCACATTCTATTAGGTAGGAGTGAGTCACTAAGACCAGCTCATGATCAATGGGATGGGAATTAGACTGTCTTCTGAAGGGAGGTACGTTGATGATTTTTCAGACATCCTTAAAAATTCCCATCAATAGTATCTAAGAAATCTCTAAACTGATTCTCTCTCTTCTGTGCACTGCCCTTCTTGGGTCCATGAAGATACTTCTGCATTCCTTGCCCTGCTAGCCATGAGAGATCCAGCCCATCCCTGTTCAGCAGTAACTTCTATTCTTCTGTCCTCCATCAGAGCAAGTCATTATGGCTCCAGCACTTGGATATCCTGGGTGGGGCTCAGACTTGAGTCCTTGGTCTCCCTCCCCACAACTTAGGAATCACACATCAAGCTCTCTGCGAGGTGCAGTTTGAAGCAACTCTTAACTCAACTTCAAGTCTAGGGCAGGCACGCTTCCCTTCCCTTAATTCCAAAATGCAGAGAGAGTCCAAATGAATTCACAGTCACAAAATCACACATTGCATTCTATGTAGGCATAGAAAATATTTCTTTCATAGGGAAATATTTTTCTAAATTAAGTCAAATCATGATAGGTTTTAAAATCTTGGTGTTTCAACATGGTAAGCACTATGTTTAAGCTAGACCTATAGGCCCCTTTCAGATTCT
>NC_043703.1:112640616-112655985 GCF_006229205.1 Suricata suricatta | reverse complement strand
CCAGCATCTATAGTCTCTTGATTTGTTCATTTTAGCCACTCTGACTGGTGTGAGGTGGTATCTCAGTGTGGTTTTGATTTGTGTTTCCCTGATGATGAGTGAGTTGAGCATCGTTTCATGTGCCTGTAGGCCATCTGGATGTCCTCTTTGGAGAAGTGTCTGTTCATGTCTTCTGCCCATTTCTTCACTGGATTATTTGTTTCGTGATTATGAAGTTTGGTGAGTTCCTTGTATATTTTCGATATTAGCCCTTTATCTGATATGTCATTTGCAATTTTTAAAAATTCTAACTTGGAATTCTTGCTGTTTGGGCAAAGGGATAACAGAAAAATCAAGTTAACTAAAGTCAACTAATTACTCAATGGAAAAATTAATCATTAAGACCTAGACACTGCAACTTCTTATGTCAGAATTCAACCTCATGTGAACAAGATGTTTCTCGTGAACTTTTAATCCTAATGTTTGCCTCAATACTTGCTTGTTGTTGTTTTTAATGAGCAGAAAACAAACAAAAAATTTCAGATCCTAATAGTCTATTTTCTGTATTTTCAAACTTTTATGAATGTATTTGAACAAAAGCCAGATTTCAACAAATAAATACTGCCAAGCATTATATTTAGAGTATGAACTTACATAATGTGGTCGAATGCCATAGGCTTGAGGGTTTGCAAAGTGAGAAGCAAAGCACTTCTGAAACAACCCAGGAATGTGGTGTTGAAAAGCTACGTGTGGAGTTAAGTAAAGGTTGGAGGCAGTGTAGATTCACAGGGCAAGTACAGGAACCAAGTCCCGTGACGCATCACCATTAGGTTTGTTGTGTTTTGCCATGGCAACAGCTTATCTTTGGTAGATGTGTTTGGATCCACTGACACTTTAGGAGGTGGCTTTTCTGAACTGGATTGATAAACAAAGATCAAAGATGAAAATGAAGCAACAGAGCAAGAGATTTCTAGATGGAGGACATTAACAGGTATAACTGCTCTTTTCATGTCAAAAAGACACTGCATAGAGAATACTGTTTCCCTGAGCTCTTATATTCACAAATAAGATGCAGTTAACCCATAAAACTAGTTTGAGCCCTTTAGAGCTATTACTATGCTATAACTAGCACTATAACTTAAAATCAATTATTATTATTTATTTACTTAAAAAATTTTATGTTTTTTATTTATTTTTGAGAGACAGAGACAGCAGGAGCATGGGAGGTTCAGAGAGAGAAGGAGACACAGAATCAAAGCAGGCTCCAGGCTCTGAGCTAACTGTCAACACAGAGTCCGACGTGGCACTTAAACCCATGAACCGTGAGATCATGACCTGAGCCAAAGCTGGATGCTCAATCAACTGAGCCACCCAGGCACCCCTATTATTATTTATTAAGGGGCACCTGGGTGGCTCAGTTGGTTAAGCATCCAATTCTTGATTTCTGCTCAGGTCATGGTCTCACAGTTGTGAGATCAAACCCCTCATTGGGCTCCCTGTTGGGCATAAAGCCTGCTTAAGGTTCTCTCTTCCTCTATGTCCTTCCCCACCTCATGCTCTCTTTCTCTGAAAAAAAAAAATCAATAATAGAAAGAGCAAACTGTTGGCCTCTAACCCTTACATCCAGGAATATTAGACCAACCTCAAGTTCCAGTGCAAGATTTCAGACTGTGCTGTGCCACCTTGAGTTTGTGTGGCCATCTTGTCATTCTGGACAAATACAGCATAGGGACTGGGACAGTCCTAGTCCTTGTCGTCGTCGTCTTCTTCTTTCTTCTTCTTCTTCTTCTTCTTCTTCTTCTTCTTCTTCTTCTTCTTCTTCTTCTTTTTTATAGTTTATTTTCAAGTTGGTTTCCATATACCACCCAGTGCTCTTCCCCACAAGTACCCTTCTTCATGTCCATCAACCCCTTCCCTTTTCTCCCTCTCCCTTCAGCCCTCAGTTTGTTTTTCAGTATTGAAGACTCTCTCATGATTTGCCTCCCTCCCCCTCCCTCTTTCTCCCCCTTCCCCTCCCTATGGTCCTCTGTTAAGTTTCTCCTGTTAGACTTATACGTGCAAACATATGGTATCTGTCCTTCTCTGCCTGACTTATTTCACTTAGCATGACACCCTCGAGTTCCATTCATGTTGCCACAAATGGCCAGATTTCATTCTTTCTCATTGCCATGTAGTATTCCATTGTATATATAAACCACATCTTCTTGATCCATTCATCAGTTGATGGACATTTAGGCTATTTCCATGATTTGGCTATTGTTGAAAGTGCCGCTATGAATATTGGGGTTCATGCGCCCCTATACATTAGTTAGCACTTCTGTATCCCTTGGGTAAATTCCTAGCAGTGCTATTGCTGGGTCATAGGGGAGTTTTATTGTTAATTTTTTTAGGAACTTCCACGCTGTTATCCAGAGTGGCTGCACCAATTTACATTCCCACCAACAGTGTAGGAGGGTGTCCTACACCACATCTTCACCAGCATCTATAGTCTCCTGATTTGTTCATTTTAGCCATTCTGACTGGTGTGAGGTGGTATCTCAGTGTAGTTTTGATTTGTATTTCCCTGATGATGAGTGACACTGAGCATCATTTCATGTGTCTGTTGGCCACATGGATGTCCTCTTTGGAGAAGACACTGGATTATTTGTTTTTAAGATGTGGAGTTTGGAGAGTTCCTTGTAGATCTTGGATAATAGCCCTTTATCCAATATGTTATTTGCAGTTATCTTTTCCCATTCTGTCTGTTGCCTATTAGTTTTCTTGATAGTTTCTTTTGCTGTGCAAAACCTTTTTATCTTGATGAGGTCTCAGTAGTTCATTTTTGTTCTTGATGCCCTTGCCTTTGGGGATGTTGCTCTCATTAAGGTCAAGGAGGCCTGTTTTCTGCTTTCTCCTCTAGGGTTTTGATGGTTTGTCCCACATACAGGTCCTTCATCTACTTTGAGTTTATTTTTGTGTATGGTGTAAGAAAGTGGTCTGGTTTCATTCTTCTGCATATTGCTGTCCAGTTCTCCCAGCACCACCTGTTAAAAATCTAACAGAGCACCTTGTCTTCTTCTTAGACCGCCAAAAGATTCCACCATTCTCTTTGAGCTATCTGGAGGAGGGATGGCAATCTGAGGAGCAAGTGACATAAACATTGAGGTAGCCTGGAGACTGCGGAGGGCTCAGGTTCTACCTGTTGGCAGGAGAACCAGTGCAGTTCCAGGCAATTGTTGCTATGGTAGAGTTTAAGCCCATGTATACCAGATCTTCCTATTGCATTTATTCATTATTTTTATTTATTTTTATTTGTTTATAGTTTATTGTCAAGTCGATTTCCATAGAACGCCCAGTGCTCATCCCAACAAGTGCCCTCCTCCGTGCTCATTACCCATTTTCCCCTCTCCCCCACCTCCATCAATGCTCCGTTTGTTCTCAGTATTTAAGAGTCTCTTCTGGTTTGCCCCCCTCCAGATCTTCTAGTTTTAAAGACAAACTATGAATCTGGAATTTAAAATTTTCTGAATGCTTTGACCTGACTCCAGAAAGTGTCTACATTCTGGGAAGTACAAATAATGCATATCCGTAAGCCAAATTTGGCCCACAACCTACCTTTCTGGCCTTGAGGTTAGTTTCTGGCCTTGACTCTCTGGGAGAGTCACACAATCCTCCTGATTGCTACTGAGCCGATAGCTCCGGCAACTGTGTCCAGAGCTAGAACGTTGCTCTTGAGGCTCATTTTAACTCTCAGCAGCTTCTCTTGGTTAAGAAGAATCAGGAGTTGAGTTGGGTATAACAGGTGGTGCTGAGGGAACAGGACAACAACATGCAGTGCTGGGCAGTTTACCTCTGTTCCTTGCTGATGCAAAGTCAGCAGCATCTTAGGGTAGCCTGTTAAGGCTTGCCCTTGATCCTGGCATTGTTCCTATCGCTCAACATTAGGATGGCATTTTCTCCAGCGAAGAGGCACTCTATTCCAATAGTTCTCAGGCTACATCAGAGAAATCTGAGCAACAATTTTTTTTTAAATTGGTCTCTGATCTTACCCAGGAGAATCAAATTTAGTCAAAAGAGTATGATCTTGGACAGAAGTTCTCAAAGTTTTATCCTCAAGACCCCTTTTCATCCTTGAAAATTACCAATGATCACAAAGAACTTTATGTGGGTTATAACTATTTATATTTGCTATGTTAACATTTTTAGCTGAAAAAATTTAAATATATATTCATTGAGCCATTTCAAAATTAATAAACTCATTGCTTGTTAACATATAATAATATATTTTGTGAATAATAAATATTTTTTCCAAAACAAAACTGACATTCTGAGAAGACTGGAATTGCTTTGAAACTTTACAAATGTCCTCAGTGTCTAGCTTAACAAAAGCAACTGGGTTGTCTTATCTGCTTCTGCCTTCAGTCCGTTGCCATATGTTGTTCTGGTTGAAGAGATGAAGAAACTTGGACCTAACACATCTGCAGTTAAAAGGGGGAGACATATTTTAATAGCCTGTTCAGACAATTGTGGATATTGTTCTTTGATACTATACTAAAACTCAGTGAGTGACAGTTTCCCAAACGTTAAAGGCAAAGTGAAATCGTAAATCATATTAATGAACTCTGTACTTAGTTACATTAAAACCTATTGGCCTTTTTATTTTCTTTCTTTCTCTTTCTCCCTATTTTTTCTTTCTTCTTCTTCTTCTTCTTTTGTGTGTGTGTGTGTGTGTGTGTGTGTGTGTGTGTGTGTGTGTGTGTCTTACAGTAGTTTGGGAAGCTATAAGTCCAATATCAAGGTGTCAGCAGGGTTGGTTTCTTCTACTTAAAAAAATTTCTTTTAAGTCAAAAAAATTTTTTGACTGTAGTTGAAACACAATGTTATATTAGTGTCAGGTGTACAACATAGTGATTGAACACCTCTGTATGTTTTACTGTGCTCACCATAGTGTAGCTGCCATCTGTCACCACACAGCACTATTACACACTAGCGTTGACCATATTCCCTATGCGGTACCATTTATTTCTGTGACTCATTCATTCCACGACTGGAGGTCTTCTTGCCCTTTCAATGGACATTTACCCAAGAATGATTCTACAACATCACACATTGTCATTTGGAAAATATTTGTTCACAGATCTTTTAAGTGCTGACACATTTCATTACACATAGACATCATCACACATCATGTAGCCTCTGGAAAACTGCATTGTACACTCCATGAGAAAATGAAGACAATAAAAACAAATATCTTGGATTGTTGTGAACAGTTTGACCTCTACAGACCCTCTGATGTATCAGAGAGATCCCTTTTCTAAAACTATATAAATCTACTGTATATAGTGCTATAAGCTAGCTAAGTGACCTTAAGAAAGTTTCCTCACCTTTCTATGGCAGTTTCTCAACTCTAAAATGGAAGTTTGGAAGTGAAGTCGGTGTTTATCAGCGGGGCACCATTGGCATTCAAGGCAGCAAAATGTGTTGTTGTGAGGAACTGTCTCTTCGGTTGTGAGATAGTTAACATCTCTGTCTCCCTCACTAAACACAAGTTGTACCACACACCGTATTCAATCCTTGTAACACACCCAGAGCCCTGGAGAGAATCTAGTGGACTAAATGAACTTAAGTTTCCATTTAATTCTGAAACCAATTCTATTAAGAAGCGAGAAGATGACCTAAAATTTAACATATTTTGAATTTCTCCTTTGCTTTTTGTGTATATGTGGGTGTGAGTGGGTGTATGTGCATGACTCTCTGTTTGTGTGTGTGTGTGTGTGTGTGTGCACTTCTATTTTAAATATATCTGGCTTGAACAAATGTTCATGACCATTTGAGTCAAGTGACATAGAGGGTAGCATAATTAGAAGAGTGAGAGTGGGAGTAGGACGGGGAAGAGGGGTGGGAAAGAAATTTACATTCTCCTGCCATGTTTCTACAAACTAAGAATTCTTAAACTCTTTAATAGTTGATAGCGCATTGCACATTCACTTGTGCAGCTGACCAGAGGTGCGGGAAGAGAGAGCTAAGTTTTCCCTAGACTACCAAACTTCGGGGAACCTGTAGACAGCCACATAAACATCCCTCAGCCAACTCTGCCTCCTTTCTGCTCCTGAAAGGGCAGTGCGCAAAGTGGCTAAAAGCCTGAATGCTGGAGCCAGCCTGCCTGCCTATTACCTAACCTCTCTATGTCTGTGTTCCCTCGTTTGCCAAAAATAAAGCACCTACCCTATAGACTTACTGCGAGAACTAAGTGTGCTAACATACGCGAAGTACTTGGAACTGTGTGCCAGTGGGTAAGGAAACAATATATGTCAGCTGATAGTGTTCATAAGTAAAAGCAGGAAGCTCCCTGCCCTCTGCTGAAAATCCCCCTCTGAACAAAAATTTTTGTTCACCTCTCCCTGTTACATTTTTCCTTCTTTCCTCCTCAGGCCGACTTTATCATACTTTCATGTGAACATATGCACAGTTAGTTATAAGGGGGAAACGTCATGTTTATAACCCTGCATGGTTTCAGTGAAGTGATGTTCATGCTAAGTAAAGGCAAAGACATTCCCTAAAGCCCCCTCGAGCTGGTGCACCAGAATTTTGGAGTATTGGAGCACCCACTTTTAAATGTGGCTGATCTGAAATTGTCTCTGTTGGACAGAATCAGACCAACATTGAACTCCCAAGATTGTTAGCTTTGCAAATGACCAGTGAGAAGAAAATTCCAGTTTTAAAGGAAGATACCTTGCCAGGACTTTTCCACAGCAAACATTGGGAAAGGCTTGGAGGGGAATCCTGGAGTTCAAAAGTCTTCCTCTTCCTCCTCCAGAAAGATGGAAATTGATTTACATTTGTGCACTCTGCTCTTTGCAGAACCTCCCCCTAGGCTCCAGAGAATTTACACTTTCACATCACCAGATAAATGAGGATGGTGGGAGATAAGAAAGCAAAGACACCTACCTCTTGGATTGACTGTGGACCTATTTGCAACCTGACTTCCTGCTGGCTCGTGGAGTCCTCGGAGAATTCTGACAGATGTGTATATTCTACCCGCATCGCAGAGATAAGGGGGTGGTGATCTCACAGCAAAGCTTCCGTATGTTTGTGTATGTGTGTCTCTGAATAAACACTCTCAAGTAGAGCTTCTTGGTCTGTGTTTCTCATTTCTGTTCTTGAGTGGCCCAAACACTTAGCTACTCTTTCCCCAGGATTCTATTAACCACCAATTTAAGTATGTAATGGGCAAGATGCATTTAGGAGGTCTTCCAGTTGGGAGTCCCTTCCAGCTCTGTAGGTGTATAAGTTTATATATTTGCAGGGCTGGAGATGGCTTCAGAATTCATCTAATTTGAACTCTGTTATTTTTGACATGGAAATGTCCTGGATCAGAAACCACTTTCATAACAGGACTGAGCCAAGAACTTCCAAACCACAACTTTTTCTACTACTTGCTCCAGGGTTCTTGAAATTGGGGTCCATGTGCTCCCTTGAGCTATGCAGCTATGTGTACAGTGCACACAGAAGTGACAGGATACAACTTGAGGTGTCCTCTGGTCAATATGTAAACTATTGTCATATCACACATGCCACTATTCACCTCACATATAGCCCATGTTCCTCAGTGCCCAGCGTATCCTGACCTAGTGGATAATCAATAAATATTTGTTGAATGAATGCATGTTAAAAATAAAATACAATGTTTTATCCAGCAATGTAGCTTACAAAGGCCTTAGAGATATGTCAGTGGAAATATGTGAGAACACCATAGTGATGCTAAAACCAAGTGTCTCAAAGAAGCAGCTAGATTGAGGCCATGTGCCCCAGCTGAAAATATTTCTATATGTTACTAAAATCCAATGTATTTTGAAATTGGATGAATAAGAACATTGCCTCCTTGTCTCTCTTGGACACATTTCCTCCCCTTTCCACCTAACTACATAATCCTTTACCTTTCCTTACCACGTCCCCAGAGAAGCTTGCTGAACTTCTAGACTGGGTGAAATCCTCCAGTTTTATGCTTTATTGAAACCTGTCCTCTTCCTTGGTAGCCTTCAGCACCTTGATTCACGTCTGTCTTCCCAACCATGCTGTCAGTTTTCTTTGTGAGGCGTGGTTCATGTTGGTCTCAATACGTGATATGTCTGATGCCTTGATCAGAACCTAGAACATGGTAGGTATGCAATAAATAGTATTTAATCAAAACAGAATTGAGCTTCCCAAGCCAAGCATGGCAGTGACTGAAGATGCTGGGCTCATCCTGCTCCAATCCAGAAACCATGGTGCTTGGCCTGCGAGAACGTCAGCAGCTCTCTTCACCCCAGATACAGACCAGTGATCCTGCTGCCTGGGTCCAGACGCTAAAACAGATTCAGGTCTCTGACAAGTCAGACCCAGAGGTCCCTCACTGTGGCTATTTGGCCATCCCTTTCCACCAAGGTCACTGATGTCCAGGGTTGTCCTATTTCCTAATTGAGCACTACTGGAGGTAGGGAGTCCAGCAAGGAAACTGATTTAGGGAAAAAAAAAAAGGGCCTGATTCAAGGCAGTAAAAGTGCTTGAGAAGAGGAAAGGATTCATTCCAGAGATACTTTGAGAAAGAGAGTCACCCAAGCTTGGTGAGGGAATGGATGTCATGGGAACAGAGATCAGGTGTGGAGAACCCCAAACAGTTCAGTGTTTTGTAGTTTGGATGACTGCCTGAACGGCACTGTTAACTATGAATGATGAAGAGGAGGATGGATGAAGGGAAAAACCAAGAGCTCCAGTCTGAAAATATTGAGTGTAGGCGCCCTCTGCTGCCATAGGTGTGTTCAGCAGTTAGAAATATGAATGCAGAGGTCCGAGAAAGGTCAGGGCTGGAGACCTATACTGGGAAACTTGCCAGTTATCACCTGAAGGATGTTCTGTTCATAGTCAACTACCTGGTTCTTTACCCAAGATCCTGGGGTAGGGACCCCTACATCCTCTCTCTATATTAATGACCATGGTGCCTGTGGCCTGTGGGTCAAGTAGGGCAATGGCTGTGGCAGCCTCAGTGGGAGAAATGGGTCAAACCACTGGACTTGGCTCAGCCGCAGTTAAGATTCATCTCTGACCATGATCCCAGAGGAGGCGGGTTCCAGCACTATCAGGCTTGGCTCTGCTGGTGAGGTGAGAGGTGGAACATATCAGTGAAAATGTAATAGAAATAAGTGGGAGGCGCATCTGGGTGACTCAGCCCATTAAGTGTCTGACTCTTGACTTTGGCTCAGGTCATGATCTCACAGTTTATGGGCTGGAGCCCTGCATGGGGCTCTGTGCTGACAGTGCAAAGCCTGCTTGGGATTCTCTCTCTCTCTCTCTCTCTCTACCCCTCCCCCTCGATCTCTCTCTTTCAAAATAAATACATAAATAAACATTAAAAAAAGAAACATGTGAGCACTTGTCAATCTTGATAGAAAAATGGACACTTGAGAAAAATTTTTTAGAAACACAGATGTCAAACAAAGTAGATCTGTGATATGTGACATGGGCAGATAGAAATAGATGTATAGTAAAACCTTGGTTTGAGAGCATATTTTGTTACAAAAACATGCTTGTAATGCAAAGCATGTACATTGTATTTATATATTAAATATTTGTATAAAACGAATTTTAAGACCATCAGCTCAGTTGTGATCATGTGACATTCAGCATCACATAACTGCTCATATTGGAAGACATGGTCCATTTAGCAAGTTAAAATTTATTAAAATGTTTGTTCGTCTTGCAGAACACTCCCAGAAGACGTTACTTGCATTCCAAGGTTTTACAGTATTTAGTTCTTATTTTGTAAGGGATTCTGCTTGCTCCGCCCCTCTCACCTCTTGGCTGAGTTGTCCACTTTTTAAGCGCTCTCTGCCTCACTTTCACTGACTGTACTTGCTCTTGGACTTCCTTAAGGTAATAATTTATTCTCCAAAATTCCTCATCTGACCATGTGACTTTTCCAGCTGCCTCACCATAGGCAGAATAATGAGAGATGACAGTGGAGTCAAAGAAAGAAAGAAACCTGGTGGGCACCAGGAAATTAGCAAAAAGGGAAAACAAAGTCTTAAAATTCCAAACTTGCACCTATTTACTCAGTGGCCAACTTTTAAAAGTCTGGGATGGAAAGTAGAGCTGTGAATGGGTCTCTTCAGAGATGTGAATTTTGAATCATTGGCATAAAATCCTGCCTCCCTTATTTCAATCCAATCTTTCCTACCCCTTCTGGGACTTAGAACCTTCCAGCCAGATTGATGGCTGGTTTTTGAGTCAACTGATGGCTCTGCTTTGCATGTGTCACCTTTTCCAACTTGAACCCCCTGAACCCCCCACTAGAAGACTACCATTCAAGTGCCATCATTCCAGAGTGGCTCCCCCACATTTGGTGCTGGGTTCTTTTTTGTGTGTCCTGTCAGCAACCTGTACATGTTTCCATGATAGCTTTTGTCCTGTTGATCTGGAAGTCTGCCCACAAGGACTGTGTTTTTAATCATTTCGTCCATACCTACCAGGAGACTTGTCTCTGCTGGTTTGTTTGCCAGAATGCCCTTCCTAGGGCTCACTCTGAAAATCCATTTATTCTCTTGTGGAGTACCCTGTTTACTTCTTTGACAGCATTAATCATCATCCGTGGTTCTTTTATTTGTTTACTTTCTAGCATCTGTCTCTCTCTCCCACTAGATTCTTCTAGATCCTTCCAGATCATTGTGTGAGGGCAAGGACCTTGCTTTCTTGTCTCCATCACAGAGCCTGGCTTTCACGAGGTGCTCCAAAAATATTAGCTGGAATAAATAATAACAAGCCTTGCACATATATAATAGTCAAAAATACCTACAATTCAATCCAGAGCTGTTTTACTGCATATCTTTCCAAAAGCGAATTATGTGTACATTTTTGTTGTGAAAAACTCTTACTTCATGCAGACCAATATCATTAATATGAAACATACATACACACACACAAATGTTTAGGTGGAAACTGTACAAAAGGCTTTTTTGAACCTTGGCTTTTGGTTGTTGCTGTGACAAAATGTGAGAGTTGCATAAAATCAACGTGGAACAGGAAACAAGAACGGAGGGTCTGAGCTCACGCCAAGCTTTGGAAAAGCACACGCAGTGCCCAGCAAGAGCGCAGCCCACCAGTAATTGTGGTGATTTAAAAGTGAAGTTAAAAGTAGCATGGTTTTTGTTCCAATGTATGAGCATTTTTTCCCCCAAACAGCTACCACATTGTGAGATAAATAAATAAATGCTTACTAGTTTGTTTGGACTTAACTACTCAATAAATAGTGCCATTAGGTAGTCCTTTCAGCCCAGGGACATGGAGAACCACTTACTGAGAAACAAAGAGCACCACGAACCGAGGTTTGGGAACCTCTGGCTTGGTCAGTATTGACTGGTTGGCTGATGGCCTCAGGATGGCAGTCCTGGGTCTACAAAACAACTCAAAATGAACAAAAAGACACTGTCGGAGAAAAAGGGTCCCTGAACTCTTTCCTCACAGAGAAGAGAGTTCTGTCACTGAGCTCTCTTTTTGAGCAACTCCCTGCTTGTTGAACACTTTATTAGCCAGGCCTGAACTTTTACTTGTTTGCTTTCAACTTGACCTCCCTTTATCCTCTCGGGACTCTTTTAAGGGCAATTGTTGCTCCAATTTGAACAGGAAAAAAAGAGCACAAAGGTGGTAAGTGATAGACATGAGACTCAGAAGCTGTTTTGCTTTATACCAACACCCATTCTCTTAATAATTACCATAACAAGGATGATGGTGGTGAATTTTGATAATTTATCATGATTAGCTATCATGTTAGCTAATTATATCTTTTATTACTAGTGCTAAAATGCACGCTTTTGCAGCGGGATGATATCTGCAAGCAGCAAGGGCTGCATGCTTTCTGGAGAGTACTGGCTCTTCAGAGCTTTGAGACAAAGTATACTGTCTTTTTTTTATGTTTGTTTAATTTTTTGAGAGAGAGTGACAGAGCAGGAGTGAGGGAGGAGCAGAGAGAGAGAGACACAGAATCAGAAGCAGGCTCCAGAGTCAGCACAGAGCCTGATGTGGGGCTCAAACCCACAAACCGGGAGATCATGACCTGGGCCGGTCAGCTGCTTAACCGAGTGAGCCGCCCGGGCGCCCCCAAAGTATATTGTCTTTAAAAATCCTTCCTTCTGAAACTGTTGGGAACACCCTTGGGCATTCCATCCTAGGTTTTAGAGCAGGGGCCGGGCCCGAGGAACCTGTCCTGTAGCCAGTGTTGGGATAAGTGCGAGGCTCACTCCAGCCCTGCCCGCCACACCCTATTGATTAAGAGTATCACCTCCACTTACCTATTCATGTGGGGTGATGAACCCAGGAAATATTGTTTCCTCAACATTTCCTCCAGCAAAGAGAAATATTGTTTGTCACCATGGAGTAGACATTATTTTTTCTTTTTCTATGTACTTTTTTCTTGGTATTACTGCCATTCAAGGTACTGTTCAGGTGATTGTAGAAGAAGGTGGAATGAGGAGAGGCCCCAAGGATGCCCAGGTCATTGGCCTTCCTGGTCACTTCAACACAAATCACTCCCTCAGGACAAAGAAGTCTCTCCGTAGATTAAATACCCTGATGCTGATTAAGTGCCATGAGCTCCCAGACGCCTTTACAACCCTGAAAGAGCCACTGGACTCTCAAAAAGAGAACTTTGGCTTCCTTTGCCTTCATATTTCTTGAAACTTCCAGCTCATTCAGGACCACAGCACATAGAATGACATCAAAATCCTGGAATTTAATGAACCTTACTTCTCTACTCCTCACTTTTGACGTAAGTAGCTACTACTTGCCTCTAATTAATTCCTCTGTCTAGTAACGAGATTTGCCCCAGAAGTCCCTCAGACTTTGCCAGCACTGTTAGCACAGAGCACACTCAGTCTGAATTCAAAACTTGGCCTCACCAACCCTCCTTCGTTTATTGTTTGCTCGTGTTATTACTTAGTGAAATAGGAGTCATTGTCCTAATAATACCTACTTCTCAGACCCGAGAGAAGAATCTGTCCCTATTTGGTCCCAGCAGGTATTTCCTTTGGCAGCTGCAAACCTATAGTTGTACTCAGCACCATCTGTCCTAAACAATGACTTGGACAGAGAAGAAAACTGATGCGTCTAAAACTAGGAAGTTAAAAATAGCAATGTCAGCCTTAATGAGATGCATCCAGTGGGGTCAAGGATACCCTACCTACTTCAGCAGTATCTCATTACCCCTGGTTCTCACGGAAGATATTCAGAAGGGAATAATCACTATTTCAACAAGGCTTTTGCTACAAATCCTACAGGTCTGGCCAGGGTGCATGTCTGGGCCTAAGGATGGATGTCTTTTGTCTCGAGCCTGGACAAGCTAAAGCTTACAACTGGAAGCAGGCTTTCTGGTATCCCAGGCCTCTGTACACTGGCCCCAGGGCTCTTGCCCTCCTCTCTAGGTCTGTAGTTTTTAAACTCACAATGTGTAAGGAGCTGAAGAGGTGGGGGAAGGCCCCAGGTCTCTCTTACCAAACTAGGTTATGTGCAGTAATGACTCCCAGAAGACAACACTGCAGAGGAGAGTTTTGACCTTAGCTTCTCAGCCGCTGGTTCTAGGCCCACCAAAATTATTTTCACCCTGACTTCCAACTCACCTTGGGTTGATGGAGAAACGTGAACCTAGAGCTCCCACTAGTGGCAGGAGGAGGCAATCACCCTTGCCTGACTGGCCATTTGTTTCTTCACTCTTTCATACTGAGTTTACCTGCTAGGCTGATGGTCTACAAGAAATATTCAAAAATGTTGTCTTCACTTTTCTGTGGTCATTTAGCCAAACAATCGCAGTTTTCTATAGAGCTTCAGGGAACAATGGATGTCTCCAGGCTTTTATAAATGTCTCTTGATTGTTGGCCTCCAAAGCCAAAATGTAATCTAGAAGGAATGTGTAAAGTCACCGTATCACACCGTATCACACCATATCACCTTCCCCCTCTTCCCTTCTTTTTATGAGGACTGTTCAGAATCAAGACACGTGGAGTTTGCACACACACACAACTAGGCTAGCCTGCCTTCCACCAGCAGGGAGATAGGTGGGGCTGCTGGGGATGGGGGGTCTGCAATGAGTGGCTTAGGAGAGCTCCAGTCAGGGATTAAGAAAAGTACTTACCCTCCCCCTTTCCTTGTGGATGCTTCTTCACAGGTCTGCTTTTGCTCAGTGTCAGGGTGGTGAGATTGGCAGAGGTGGGGAGCAGGGAGCAGGAAGGGGCCAAAGAGGCAGCCCAGCCTTCCCGGAGTACCGGCTGCAAATCCACCTCTAGCCCAGGGACCAAGGGCCTGGTGTTGCCGTGAGGTCCAGCCCAGGTCACCCGGGGATTAAACCGTAATTTGGGTCAAAACCTTTGAAGTATTAAAGAATGCGCCATTGTCTGGCATATTCCCACAAACCTACCACAGTAAAAACTGGGGAAGTTTAAGTTCAACATTCAGGGTTCCTGGGCCAAGTTAGATACCGCCTGATTACAGCTAACCAATAAAAATATTAATAATAATAGTGCAATACATAATCCAATAAAAATGCCATTTATCTTCATTTAAAGCCAGGTTTCCTGACCCCCATCCAGTGCCCTTCTCACAGTACCCATGGGTTAGCAAGATTTTAGAGTTTGCTCCTATTGTTTAAAAATTTTTAAATGTTTTTTATTTATTTTTGAGAGACAGAGAGAGACAGCGTGAGCAGGGGAGGGTCAGAGAGAGAGGCACAGAATCTGAAGCAGTCTCCAGGCTCTGAACTAGCTGTCAGCACAGAGCCTGACACGGGGCTCGAACCCACAAACCGTGAGATCATGACCTGAGCTGAAGCTGGACGCTTAACCGACTGAGCCACCCAAGCGCCCCTCCTATTGTTTTAAACAAAATGCAACAATAATCCATGGTTTCTAGTTATGAAGATATTAAAATCTTTACTGATTGACAGAAATTGTGAACAATAAGGATCTCTCTTCATTGGAGATCTAAGTGATGATACTTTTTAAATGTTGCCAAGTATTGTGGGCTGAATTGTGCCTTCCTCCCCATTCATATGTTGGTATCCTAAACTCCAGTACCTCAAAATGTGACTGCATTTGGAGATAAGGCATTTAAGAGGTGATTGAGGTAAAATGAGGTCATATGGGTCATTGGACATTAATCCAATATGACTGGTGTCCCTATAGTCATAGACAGACACAGAAGAAAGACCATGTGAGGACCCAGGGAGACGGCAGCCATCTGGAGGCCAAGGAGAGAGCCCTGAGGGAAAACCAACTCTGCCGACACCTCAGTTTCAGACTTCAGCCTCCAGAGCTGTGAGGAAATAAGTAACCCTCTGGTCCATGGTACTTTGCTGTGGCAGCCCTAGAAAACTAATGCACCAAGGTTCCGAGT
>NC_043703.1:112614717-112640516 GCF_006229205.1 Suricata suricatta | reverse complement strand
TTTTTTTTTTTTTTTTTTTTTTTTTTTTTTTTGAGAGACAGAGAGAGACAGATCATGAGCAGGGAAGGGGCAGAGAAAGAGGGACACACAGAACCAGAAGCAGGCTCCAGGCTCTGAGCTGTCAGCACAGAGCCCAAAGCGGGGCTCGAACCCACGAACCGTGAGATCATGAGCTGAGCCGAAGCCTGACGCTCAACCGACAGAGCCACCCAGGCACCCCAATAATGGTTTTTTTTTTAAGGCTATTTTTTCTTAATTTGAGAGAGAGAGAGAGGCAGAGACAGAAAGACAGAACTTGAGATGGGGAGGGGGGGAGACAGAAAGAGGAGGGAGGGAGAGAGAGAGAGAGAGCGAGAGCGAGAGCGAGAGCGAGAGAGAGAATGAGAATGAGAGGGAAAGAGAATGAATCTCAATCCGGGCCTCGATCTCATGAACTGAGATCATGACATGAGACGACATCAAGAGCTGGACACTCAACAGACTGAGACACCCTGGCGCCTCTTAAGAACTCCTTAAGATGGACTTGGTGGAAAATCTCTTGAGATCTAAGAATCCCCTTATCCCCCGACTCTTGAGTTTTTACCTAGTTACTTGTAACAAGGGTGGCGGGCCTGAACTTCCTCATTCTCCGCCTGCTGTGCGGCCCTTTCCGCTCCACCGAGGCTGTCTGTGGGCTCTCCCCCTGGCAGCTCCTTGGTGCGAGCTGAAAGCGTCCGCTGCGGGCTGGCTCCGCCCCAGGCGCTGGGCTTGGGGAGCTGGCTGTGCTCCGTGCGGAGGAAAGGGGCTCCTGGGTGAGTAGTCCGCCCATGGCGCCAGGGGTGGAGTGTGGGCAGTGTGCCGGCTGCCCTCACCCCCTCAGCTGTACATCTGCACAGGGCAGGCAGGAGGCGCTCAACCCCAGGTCCAAACGGTAAGCTCCTTCTGCCTTCTGGTCTCGTCTGCAGGGTTTCTAACCATGGCCCCACCCAACCTCACCCTTGACCAGACCTTCAGTTCAGTGGTCCTGTACGCTTGTGTGTCTCTCCGTCAGGTACCAACTTACGTGCTGTTGCCTCCCTCCTCCCTTCACTCTGGTTTCTAGTACATCTGTTTCTGGTTGGCCCGCTTGGCTATTGATATGTGAAAACAGACTACTTTGTCAAAAGCCAATTTGTCAGATGAGCATTTCACCCAATTACTGGAGATATTTTGAAGCATTAACATTGCCCTAAACCTGCCCCAGCTCTCTAACCCTAGAAACTGTCAGAAAAATGTTTTCCTCCAGATGGGAGACAATGAGCAGAGCCACAGTCCAAGGCAAGAGCAAAAGCAGAAGCAAATTACTTTGCTGTGAAAAGGGGATATGACTATCTAGCTTGGGGAGATTTGTTAGGATTAACTCAGTTAATACAAATAAAGCACTTAGAGTAGTCTGGCAGGCAATATTCAGTGCTCAATGTTAGCAATTATTACTATTATAATAATTTTCACTTTTAATTTTTCACATGCATTTACATTGTAGGAATTAAACTATATGCTAGATGAAAAATAAAGATAACAATTTAGGGGCACCTGACTGGCACAGTCAGTAGAGCACCCAACTCCTAGATCCCAGGTTCGTGAGTTCAAGCCCCAGGTTGGGCATATAGTCTACTTAAAAACAAAACAAAGGAAAACAAATTTAAATGGAATTTAATGCTTGGAAGTCAGGTTAATAGTAATCACTAGGGTCAATTCAATGGTCCATACCTTTGGTTTCATCATTTACCTGGCATGGGAAAAGGGGCTAGAGACTGAGTTTAATTAATCAAAGTGGCCAATGACTTATTCAGCCATGTCTATGTAATGAAGTCTCCATAAAAACACCAATGAACAGAGTTCACAAAGCTTTGAGGTTGGTGAACACATGGAAATGCTAAAGCTCCATGCCACTCTTCCCATTTTTTGCCCTAATCATCTCTTCCATCTGGCTGTTTCTGAGCTATATCATTTTATAATAAACTAGTAGTCTAATAAATAAAACATTTCCTGAATTCTGTGAGCCACTCTAGCAAATTAATCAAACCTGAGGAAAAATTCTAAGGAACTTCTGATCTATAGCCAGTTGGCCAGAAGCACAGGTGACAAGCTGGACTCCCGATTGGCATCCGGTGTTTGGGGCAAGGGGGTTTCTTGCCAGACTGAGCCGTTGACCTTGGGATCTGATGCTATTTCCAGGTAGGTAGTGTCAGACTTGGGTTAATTGCTTGGTTGTGTTGGGGAGAACACACATCGGACATATTAACTTCAAAAGTGTTCAAATGAAAAAAATGTGTCTCCGTAATAAGATGTTAACTACGAGTCTGAGCAAATTACTTAACCTCTCAAACCCTCAGCTTCCTCATATGTAAAATGGACATAATACTAGCAACTACCTCAGAGTTTTCTGTGAGAATTATTTGAGATATTGTGGGTAAAGCACAGGGAATAGAAAGCACTATTCTGCTTAGTGAATGGAAAGCACTCAGTGAGTGTATTTTTTTAATGTCCCTAGTCAAATGTAGTTCTTCTAAAACACTGCAGGAGGAAGAATCAGTGTTGTAATATTTTGCTGTATCGTGGGTGTAGTTTACATGAGCTAAGTAAAGATACCATTGGGAACACAACTATCCAGATTATAGAGATCAGCTTTCTCAAGACTGGCGTGAAAGCGACCAATCCTGTGTGATTTTTGTGGTACTTTATTTCTCCAGTAACCTTCATATTCTTTGGGAGATAGATTCTAATACTGTCAGAAAAGCAAGAAAGGCACGCAAGAGTGACTGCCAGCACTAAATAAGCAGCATGAATTGCAAGCCAAACAATTGATGTCCACCTAATTGACTCCAGCTGAGTCTATGAAATCCTACAGAAGCAATCTTAATGAAGGTGGTAGCTGGAATTCTGAGGGTATTAGCTTTGCATTAATAAATAATCAGCATTTTAACAGTTAAGTAAACTGAGTATTGCAGAGCATGGTATTGGCCTTTTCTGATTGGGGTTGGTTTTCCATTGAAGGTGATAGTCAGCCCTAAAATAGACACAGTACGTAATCCAGACCACCTGCTTCCTGATAATCAAGTTGAAGTTCCCGCAGAATGTGTCTGATGTCTACCCAGTCAGCTGAGCCGGGCCACTTGCTCACCTAGCTCTTTCCCTGAAAGGACACCGACAGGCAAACCACTGCTCTCTTGCACAGTCAGGAACGCGTGACTTGGAAGGAAAATAAAGGCTTTCATACCTTAGCTGAAAATCAGTAACGATAAAATGCAAGAAGCAGAGGGCTAGTCCAAGTAAACGCATCATGAGATGGGCCTTGTTTCCCAAGGAGTCACGATTGACACTTGCTCTGCTCCCTGACCTACTGGCAGGGTTTTGAAAACAATCAGACCATGTGAAACAAGCTGAAGACAGTCCAAGGCCTTTTGCTCTGAAGCTGCGAGCCTCCAGGCAGAAGGGGCTCTTTGAGGCTGTAAACATCCATAGGGCAGAGCCTATATTTAACTTATGACACATCTTAAGATAAGGAAAGGTTGGGAATTGTGTCTTTAGTTCCTTCCATCAACACCACTTCATTCACATGGAATCCCTGAAGGTTCTACATGGAGTAAGAGAGGTTTTTTTGCTCTCTTAAAGGATTCAGCGGCAGGCAGTACATCCTTCAAACTTAACCAATAAGCCCACTTGAGGGCCCTTCTAAGCTCATGGAAAGAGAGAAAATCTCTCTAAATGGAAAGAGAGAGGGAAATGTGTGAGGGAGCTCAGCAAAGAGGTCTTAGACACCCAATCCTTAGCACTGTGGGGCCAGAGACTCTTGAGAGACCCTGATCCCAGAGTTACTCCCAAGAGACTTCTCTTTTTTCTTTTTTTTTAAATGCTTATTTGCTTTTGAGAGAGAGAGAGAGAGAGAGAGCATGAACAGGAAAGGGTCAGAGATGGGGGACGGAGGGACAGAGCATCTGAAGCAGACTTCACACTGACAGCAGACAGCCTGATACAGGGCTCGAACTCACACCATGAGATTATGACTTGAGCTGGAATCAGAACTAAACCGACTGAGCCACTCAGGCGCCCCCAAGAGATTTCCCAAGTGTGAAGCTAATAACATGGGACACTGCAGCTACTCCAGGCAAGGGCCTCCAGCTGCTCTCAGCAAAGCAGGCAGGCCATGACTTGCAACTGTGGGGAAGGTATCGGCCTGTAGATATTTCTCCCCTTTGATGCTGAATTGGAGCAAAATTAGTGGTTCTTTCTTGGCCCTGCACTAGTATTCTTAAAAAAAAAAAAAAAGTCCTCAGGCCCCTGGGTGGCTTAGTCAGTTAAGCATCTGACTTTGACTCAGGTCATGATCTTGCAGTTAAAGAGGTCAAGCCCCCGGTCGGGCTCTGCGCGGACAGCTCAGAGTCTGGAGCCTGCTCCTTCTCTCTCTGCCCCTTCACCACTCACTCTACTTCTCTCTTTCAAAAACAAATAAACATTAAATGAATAAATAAATAAAATATAATAAAATTTAAAAATAAAAAATATAAAAATACTAAAAAATAAGTTTAAAAGTCCTTAGAAATTTTATTTTGGCCCATCATTACTTAGAGATAACTGTGCTGCACTCTCTTCCCACATGAGGGCAAGGCCAACACTGAACAAACATAGCATTGGACCGACTCAGCTCTTGGCTCTGCTGCATTGAAACCTCCATTTCCACATCTGTAAAATAGGTAGAGTAGCACTTAATCCAAAGAGTCTACTTAAGAATGAAAGGAGATGACATGTACAGAATGCATGGCACAGTACCTGACAGAGGACAAATGGTATTTGTTGCTTATGAAAGGTAGTTCCTATTATGATGTTGGTAATGGTGCTAATCAAGAACAGAGAGCAGTGAAGGAAATCCAAGTGCCAACTTGGACCAGTTGTCAGATTTGCTGGAGGGCAAGTCAGCTTTCCATGTTGCTACCTAAACCCCCGCTTTTAAAGCCCTGTGCCCGCACCCCACTTCAGATCGTATGCTCTGTGCTCTCGGGTGGCCAGTGCCCCCACACTACTCTTTGATGCCATCCCACACTGTCCACAAGCATCTTATCCACCCAGGCTCTCGTTCTTTCATTACACAGCTCTCTGCCTGCAATCAGGTTACTCATATAAAGATGGGATTAATGGTTAATGGAGGCTTCCTGATTACCTCCCAGATATATCACCTTCATGGTGAATTCCCCAAAGACTCCTAATAGAGATTTCTCAACCTACTATGACTTTGAAAGGAAAATGATTTTAATCAGAGCTGTTCTTGAGACTGTAAATCAAGCCCTCCAGTGCTGACCATCTTTACCTATATATAGAATCAACGCTTAAAGCAAGTTGAGAGCATTCCCATATTTTAAGGAAATCTCAAGATCCTTAAATTTGTTCATGACTAAGCTACTATTATATTGAGATTTTCTTTAGGTAACATCTTTGGGTTCATTTTCCCCCATATGAAAAATGGATCTATATCATAGATCCATTTTCTGTCTCTTAAGCATCTCTCATCTTAAATGAGTGAACGCATGATAAACGAGCAAGTAGGAGGGACAGAGTGTGCAGTTGTGTTGCCTGGGAAAGGAAAAAGGAGGAGGTAGATTTAATATTATCACTAGTCATGACTTGAGCCAAACTTAGCAGTTTTAGAACCATGTTTAATAATTCTGTCTGCATATTAGAATTAACTAGAAATTTTTTAAAAGAAAAAATGTTCTTAGTCTCTACCCTTCAATTTTCTGATTCAGTTTACATGGGGTGGGGTTTTAACATCAGATTTTTTTTAAATCTCCTTAAGGTAATTCTATAGTGCATCCAAGACTGAGAACCATTGTCTTAAAACAGCATCAGTGATATAAAGGAGGTGGAAGCTAGCATCATATTAGATGAATGTTGGTTGTGACCAAGATAGGAGGCTGGTTCTCTATCGTGGAAGTACTCAGCAAGTGACGTTCAGTGGGTTCACCTGGTGGTCATGGCCTGGGGGGAAGAACTTCTGGACAGAAGCCAAGAACCATTAGCTAGTAAGCTGGAGGAGGCTCAGAAACCACCTAAGGAATCCTTTTGCTCACAGCCATGTGAGCACTGGCAATCGGCTTGTCTTCAGGCCTCAAGCTCCCTATCCACTAAAAGAACAGATTAGATTAGGCTACATAAACTCATGGGTGTCTTCCAATGCTGTCAATCTTTGATTCTAAGATAATTTTTGAGCGTCAGAGGAAAGATACCCTACGCATTGGTATTCTCTGCTCGTTCCTCCTCTGAAGTCACCCACCCTGGGAAGCCTACTGAACCACAGGCCCTCCTGCCCCAGCTCCTCAGCTGCTGGCCAAGTGCCACCCCGGCCTCCTCCAGCAGTAGCAAGGCTTCCATCCATGAGGTCTCTGGCAGGATGAAGGCGCGTGTGCAATTCTTATAAAGGCAGCTCATTTGAATTGGAGGGGCAGCCTCTAAGTGATCTCTCTGCTCCCCAGCATGCACATGGCCTGACCACTGATGGTATCTGCAGAGGAAGTGGTGGAATGTGGAAGTTTACACGATGTCAGTGTGCGCACATCCTCCTGTCTTGAGCCCAGGGAGCCCAGCCAACAGCAACTGTACCATGGTGCTCCCTGTCCACCCCATTTTGGCAGCCTTGAGCTGCCTTGGAGACTCCAGCTTTGTGATTTTTTTCAACAGATGGGCTGTGAAACAGGGGTTAAGGAATTGATCAAAATAACAAAAATGTTTGGTGCTTACATCCTCTGCACATGCTCTGTACTAAGAATGCCACACTCCATGTCTCCAAGCCTCAGACTCTGACCAGAATTCACTGGAAGGGAATTGCTGTGGTCTGGGTGTTTGTGTCCTTACCCCGAAACCATATGTAGAAGTCCTAATGCCCAGAGATGATGGCATTAGAAGGTGTATAAATGTTTAGCACGGAGCCCTCATGAATGAGACTAATGATTTATTAAAGAAGAGAGATCTCTAATCCCTCCATCATGCGAAGACACAATGAAAAGTCTGCAACCCCAAAGAGGGTCCATACTTGACTCTGATCTCAGACTCCCAGCATCTGGAACTGTGAGAAATAAATTTCTGTTGTTTATGAGGCACCAGGTCTGTGGTATTTTGTTATAGCAGCCTGAATGCACAAAGACAGGGATCATCTCAGCCAATCCCCTAATACAAACTTACCGGAAAACCCATCAGTCCTGCCTCAAACTTGAGACAAAAGTGCCTGATACATGCCAAGCTTGAGACTGTGCGGCAAGTGAAAAAGTTCGGTAGGGAAGACACCGGAGGTTTTAAAGTGCGTATTGCAGATCTTTTTTAGTTTCTCAACATCTGTGCAGGTAGATGAGAGGTAAGGGGAAGAAGGGGTGGGTGGCTGGAAAAAAGTAGATTTAGTAGATCTTGCCCATGGAGGAGGTGAAGGTGAGGGCTCCAGGGTCAGCAGAACACCAATGACAGAGGTCCGTCTCTGGCTGCTGCTTCCCAGAGACTGGCTCCTTGGTCCAGGGGAGATCTGGAGCTATCCTGTCATCTACTTCACATGTAGTCTTTGTGGCACTGAAGCCAGTGGCATCAGACTCCAGATCTTCTTCCCTGTCCCTTCCTTAAGCACTCACAGGGCAAACTCTGAAACACTGTTTCTTATGTTCTTTTTATATGGACAGTGGCAAATTAAGCGAGCCAAGTCCCCCTCTTGCTCATGGAGAGGAAAGGATACTCCAGCTTCTGAGGCCGGAGAGGCCACTCTGTTATCTCTTAGCACCAGAACAAGAAATGGAACACGAGGCATCGCCTGGCCAGGGGGAGCTTGGACTTCAGATGCAGCCCTTCTACTCAGCCTGAACTCGTGCTCCCAGGCCCAGCAAGGTCCTGTGACACGGACCTCCAAGCAAACAACTTCTGGTCCTCCTCTTTGCACCTTCAGACAAATGTTCCCTTTAGAATTACAAAGCCGACTCCTTTCAGACTCAGCTCTGTTTCGACACCTAAAGAGTCAGAGTGAGGAATCCATGGGAGAAAACGGGCACTATGCCTGGCAGAATTGCAGACTCTCATCAATGTAAATTAGGTGTTCAATAACTGTTTCTCTGCTTGCCACTCTGTAATTAAAAACTAAGTAAATCCCAGGAAATCAAATATTTTACTGCTTTACTTAATGATGTTCCAAATCAACCCCCTTCCCCACCCCAATCCTCCATTAGCAGGTCTCTAAGAGAACATGCCAGGTCTTGTCCCTGCCCTCCATCAGTCTGGTGACTGGTGACAGGAGAAACAGGACCCGAGTAGCAGGACTGAGCAACACCGATGTCCCTGTTTGTACCTCTCACTCTGTGGCTAATGTGTCATGGCCACAGGCAGGGGTGGGGGGTAGGAAATAACCAAAGTGAAGAGAACAAAGAGAAGAGGAGGGAAAGTGAGAAAACAAAAGGAGAAAAAGGAATAATGGAGGAGACACGTGCTGGGAAGACTAAAGTCTCCCTGCAGTAACCATGGATTTCAAACCTCTGAGGAACCCGTGTGGCTGCAAGAGTTCAAGTCAATGTATGACAGCAATGGGGATGATATATGTGAAACCAGCATAACTAGCTCTTGCTGGGAAATCAGGCCAGTGGCCCCCAAAGCTGAAAGCACGTTTGAGAACATCTATTTGTCTGTGTTTTGATCTCACCCTTATTCAACGTCTGTTCTGTATGTGTTTTATGATTTATATGATATAGCAATGTAATTATATACAGTACATGTATATAATTTATCAGTAAAGAAATATATTGGGAGGGTGTCTGCTCCAATATATTCTACTAGTGGAGTGCATGGTCAAAAGACCTTGGAAATCACTTAACTAGGACTATGACAAAAACTACTAAAGTCTTCACTACCCTTCCTAGCGAGGCTTGGGGCCTCACCCAGACCCTCTGCCCATCTGGCTTCACTGTAGGAGGAAAAGTCAGCTGTCTGTCAGGAAGGCTCCTTTCCTACCTACTCTCTATTGCCTTTTGTCCCTTTTAAGAGTGAAATCACTTGCATTTTGGTGAAACGGAAAACATATTATTGGGACTATTGCTATCTAAAGCTCCCAACCAGCCTCTGAGGAAGTCACATCATACTGAAAAGGCATCGCTCTGTTCAGAGGCCCACCATACACAATTGTGGCCACAGAAAGGCAATGGAATCCAGCCTGTCCCCTTCCTACCAAGCCGTGTGCCAGAAGAGGGGTGTGTCTGCCTCAAGGAAGGGGCACCTTTCGCCAAGACTCACAAAGGTGTTTGTAAGAATTACCAACAGACCTGCTCTCATAAATACAAGTTTATTGCTTGTTTTGTCTTAGTCTAATAATAATTTTGAGTTTCCAACCCCTGGAAAGTGTGCATCATGGAGGGAGTGGCAGAATGGGGCTCTGGTCAGCAGGTGCAGACCCCCAAAACACAGCTCACCATAGGTGAACACCAGAAAGCTAAGTATCATTTCTGCCCCTGTGTCTCAGGGACACCATGAGGCCATATAACTAGATGAATTGTTCCACAATAAAAAAAAAAAAGAAGAACTAATGCCTCAGTCCACCTTCAGTTGTGACCAGCGTATTGTCTAGGTCCTTGGGATGTGGCCTGCCTCAAATGTCTCCACTGGGCATAGTCATCCGGCCACAGAAGGTTCCATTTCCCTCAGCCTGAGACCACGGTAGAATGTTGCAATCCTTTTGAATACAGCCACAGAGGGCTATCCACGTCCCACATGTCCCTGTTCACCCTCATCTTCCTGCAAATTCCATTGATTTATTTTACTGGGAAATGTGATGTTTGCCCCCAAAATGTCTTCTCTTTCCTCACAGGGAGTAATTTTGCTTTTCAGTCAGCAGGTAGCGTGTCAGGTGGGCCTCTGTGGGCTGTTTCTGTGGTTGCCTGGGACCCTCAAGCATGAGCCTTGGGCTCTTCCATTGATCTGACAAATTTCTTGACTTCTTCTTCCAGGGCCTTGTTCCTCCTCTCAACATCCTCCCGGGAACGTTCCACATTGCGGAGGCTGATTTCCAAGGCTGCAGATTTCTTCTTCTCTTTCTCCAGTTCTTCATTGAGCCTTACCACCTTGGCCCAGACATCATAATTTTCCTTCTCAAGGCTACAAGGAAGAAAATAGCAGAATGAAAGAACAGCACATGACTTCTAGACTCCCCCTTCACCTTTGCTCACAACATCCTTTCTACATCAAAAGACCTATATCCAATCTGAACCTCTTATTAATATTCCACCCCCCACCACAGACTTCCCAGTAAGCCTGAATTCCCAGGGCATGTCTCAACCTCTCTTTTGTCATTTAACACCATCCTGTGACATCTCTTGTGTTGTTTTTCATGTAGTTCTACATTTTGTATCTTCCATACATAACATCTTTGAAAGAAGGGACCACCTTGAATATACGTATATTTTCACCTCCACAACACCTTGCATGTGTCCTGCTCAACAGAAATGTTAATTGACTGCTAAGGGCCCATATTCCAGATTCCCGACACCTCTGCACACACAACGGCCTGCTCATCCTGCTTCCATGGAGAGTACCCAAGCCATCTCTTATCAAGGCCCCCTCAGGGTGGATATTTGGAGAAGGGTGGGGAATGCCCTTTGGAAGCACGGGTTCTGACAGCTCCACCCCTGCTGCTGAATCTGCTCCAGGTGAAGAATCTGTTGAATTCCTGAATTCCCAGAATTTTCACTGTTACTGGCCCAAATCTTAGTCTAGTTCGAGGTGCTCTCTGCTCTGCCAGGCTATGCTGAATTAACTCCTAGGAATGAGAGTACAATACCATTTCTAAGCCCAGAGATGAAATTTCATGACTGTGGGAAGATTGCTTGATTAGAAGTTTGCTTCAGAATTCCATTCTGTGAGAGGCTGCCTTCCTGCCCCACCCCCTCCTCCAAATGGCATAATTTGTATAGAAACTTGAGCTCCCATTTGACCACAGCCTGGCTTCTATCCTCAGGGGCTTTGGCCCATTCTGCATGTAACAGCCTGTCTTTGGAGCCTTGCCTACCCCTGCCTATCTCTTCCTACAGATAAACTAGTCTCATTCCTTCCATGAGGACTACTCTACTACTATAAAACTACAAATCTAGTTTTCTTCTCAGAGTTTACTCTTGCTTTCCTCTTGCTTTGGGGGAAATCTCAACTGAGAGAATATTGCCAGATTTTGATCTCTGATTCAGTGGAGAGGTAGAATCTGAGTAGGCTCAGGAGCCTGACTGACTCAGGTTCAAATACCAGCCCCACTGATGATTAGTTGTGTGACCCTGAGGAATCTTTTAATACTTCCTGAGTCCCTATTTCTTCCAGAAAATGGGGATGTTATCTATATTGCAGGATTGCTGTGGGGATTAAATGAGAAGGTGTGTCTGGAGCACAAGTTCAGTGCAGGCACTACGGACTGTTAAGTCTCCCTTTGTTGAAAATGGAGGACCCTTCTGATGGGTGAATTCAGAGGACTTGGTTCCATTCAGAAGGAATAGCCCGTCCATGGAAGCTGGGTCTTTCCCTACCCTGTCAGTGACATTCATGTCAAAATGCAGTGGGAAACTTCTCTGGGGCTGGTTCCCTCAGAGTCAAGATGGCACACGAGTGTTGTAGGCCTACGAATGATTGACTTCAGGACTTTAGACAAAGGATCTCCATTTTGCTTTTAAATGGACAGCCCCCTGTGTAGGGAACAAAAATTGAGGGCTCACAAAAGCCTTCCTACCATGTACCTGAGTCTCAAAGGATTGGAAGTACTCATGATTGGGAAAACCCTACTAGTTCATATTTCACTGTCATCATTAGTGTTAATACGGGCTAAGCTGCATTGAGCTTTCCTCTCATGAAAAGTCAGTAGTGTGAAAAAGATTTCAAGAAAGTGGTTTATCTACCCAAGAGAGCAAATTGTGTCCAAGCATCTTAGGGATGCACATGAAAATTGTGGCATGAGCTGCCTCACTGGCCTTCCATTTGCCCCTGTGTTCTGTACTCAGTGGGAAGCCAGTGATTCAGTGAAGCTTTAGTCAGGTAGATCTTCCTAGAAGCTCTGCCCCACTTGGGCTTTCGGGTGGCTAGCAAGGCCCCCTGCACTTGTTTGTCCTCTCTCCTCTGTTACTCCCTGCTTCTCCAGCTCACCACAGCTCTTCCTGAGCATGAACACACCACACCTGCTCCCTTCCATGGCCTCTGCAACTTTGCTTCTCCCTGCCTGGCCTGATCTTCCCCAATATATGGACCTGACTCATTCTCTCTTCTCTTCAGCTCTTTGCTTTGATGCCACATTCTCAGGGAAGCCTTCCTGACTGCCTTACGTAGCAACCCCCTTGAACCCTTCCCTAACTTCCTGCCCTGCTTTATTTTTCTCCATGCATGTTCCACCATCTGACATAGCAAATATCTTAATTACTTGTATATATTCTGTCTGTTCCCAATAGAAGGAAAGTTCTATAAGCACAGGAACTTTGGTCTGTTTTATTGAGTGCTGTTCCCCAACAGCTGTGATAGTGTCTGGTACACAGGAGGTGCTCAGTAAATATTTTCAGAATGGATGTATTACATTAATATGAAGAAAATCTAAAGTTCCTCTTCACTCATTAGAGCATGCCAATCCTTAAGGAACAGCTGTTTGGAAATGGCTGCTTAAGCTGTGTAAGCTACATACCTAACTTTTCATGAATTTAATCTAAATAGAGTTTTCACTAGTTTGGTCAGCTCATTACTCCCTTTACCCCTTTCTCTAATTAAGCTCAACTGCTATAGATTAGTGTGTTCTCTAAACTGGAGCTTTCTAGTATCACTTCTTTGGCAGATGAGAACAGTGCCTATTGCTTCTGGAAATGGACCCCTCTGCAAATGACTTACTTTTTGATCTGCTCTTCATATGTTTGCTTCTGTGTTTCTATTTCCTTTTGCAGCTCCTCAACCACCCTCTGCAAGGATTCAAGTTCCTCTTCTCCAGAGTTCTTTTTTCCAGGCCCAGTTTCAAAGTTTGGGCTGGCAAGAGTTTCTCTCTTGGAGTCACAAGCATGGGACGAGACCGCAGCTGCCCCGTCCCCAGAGGCCCCGGGCGAGGCAGGGACGTTATCATACGTGGAAGTCCGCTGGGAGTCAGAAAAGTGAGGCACACCTTGAGACATCGTTCTCCGGTGCCCTTCCCCTGCCTTTACCTCTGAAGAGGGCGACCAGAACTCATTCTTAAAGATCTCCACTTTGTTGCTGTTGACGCCCTGAAACGCTGATGTCAAGAAGCATTTCCGATTAGGGAGCGTCTGAGTCCGTTTTCTTGACTGCAGCTTCCAGTCTCCTGGCTTTTCCCTCAGGGCCCTACTGCTGTCTTCCAGATACCCATCACTCGGCTGTTGTCCAGTGGGGCTGCCTGTGTCCGAGTCGCTGGTCTAGAAAAAAGTGGCCACGGATGTCACATGAGTTTTTCCCATATGTATCATGTTCCCAAGATAAGGATTAGCGACTTGGAAGTATCTCCTGGCTGCACACCCATGAAACTCTTAATTAGAAAACCATCTCTTAATTCATCACATTAGTTGATGATCTGTGTGGTGTTTTTTCAAAAAGATATTGCACTTAAAAGGAACTCATGCTGTCAAATCAATGGTTTATTAGTGGTTAAGAGAGTCTCAAACTAGGATTCTTTCATAGCTTTAGGATGAGGAGGTCTTTCTAACTAGAACCCAAAATCCAAAAGGGATAAAATACAAGTCTGATAAATTCAACCCACATGGGTTTCAATGACCCCCCCTAATTAAAATATTAAAACAAAGAAATTGCATGTGATATCAAAAAGGAAATGACAAATGAGCAAAAATACTTATAATACATATCACAGACAACAAGCTACTCTCTCTAATATATAAAGTTCATAAAACTTGAGAAGAAAAAGACCAATAAATCTGGACAAAAGACAAGATCAGACAGTTCACAGAGGAAAAGAAAAATGCAACAAGTCTTTACAGATAACAAAAGATGTTCGTTCAGCTTCTGCCATTATCAAAGAAACCCAAATCAAAATTAAAATGACTGAATATCAGTTTTCACCTCTTAGATAGCATTATGTCCCCAAACTTGAAAACACATTCTGCTAGTGAAACTGTAGGGAAACAGGTTCTTTCATACATTGCTGGTGGAAGTACAAAATGGCACAACCTCTATTTAATAATTTTAATAAAAATTACACACTAATCTACTTAACCTCTGATTTGGCAATCCCAACTCTGGGAATTTATCCTAGAAATGCATCTCTTGAGTATAAATGGAGTTTGGTCAAGATTATTCATTGCAGCCTTGCAAACAGCCTTTGTTTGTTGTACAAAAGAGTGAAAACTACTGGGTCAAATGAGAAACCTGTCCATGTATTGACATAAAAAGATCTCCAAGATATACTCTAAAGTAGAAAAGTGTAAGATATGAGTAGCGTGTGTGTGTGTGTGTGTGCGCATATGCATGCCTGTTTATGTGTATGTGTGTGTAAAGAGCAAGAGATGTTACATTTGTATATAAAAAAAGAAGTAAGTAATTTACAATTATATCTTTATATTTGCATAGAGGAACACTGGAAGGCAAGTACAAAACTAATGAAGGTGAGGATGGGGTGGTTGGAGATAGCAGAGGGAGCAAGCTTTCTCAATCTATATTTTTTCTCTTTTTTATTTTTTTAACCATATATATATGCATATATGTATATGTATTGAATTAACTTGAAAAAAAGAGAGAAAGAAAAAGAATGAGCCCTAAAGTCAGAAAATCAAGGCTCAAGCTCTCCTTCTAATCCCTCTAGCTAATCACCAGCTTTTGCAGCCCCACATGGAGTCAAAATCACCTGTGCCTCGAGGTGAGACCCAGAGCTAAATCCCATTCATCAACATCCTAGTGGGGCTGCCTTGGGCCAGCTGGTCAACTTCCTTGAGACTCAGCTCCTGAATGATAAAATGTGGATGATAAATTCTGCCCTACAGAGTTGTGGTGAGAACCCCAGAGGTGACTTATTTATGTTTCTCATCACAGTGCCTGCTCATCTCTACCCACAATGTTACAATAAATAACAGAAACCTGTCAAATAAGCCTAACAATGCCTACTCTCAAGGACCACTAGTAGGACTTCATTATAGGAAGTATACGATTTCTAAATATCAATTTCATTTGAGAGTGTTAGTAAAATGTATTATGTACAGCATTACCTAAGAAAACTCAGTACCTCTACCTACATTTTTTCCCAATACTTTCTTAATTATCCTCAGGATTAATAGTATATCAGGCAACTGACATTACTGGGTTAATCAGGAATTCTAAATTCATTTCTTGGTCACATATAAATAATCAAGCTGCTACATAAAGTTCATGTTTTTTTTTTAAGTATTTGTCTCCATAAATATATAAAAATATTTGAGCTTTGTAACTAATCTACATTTCAGAGACTGCAGAGTTTTTTGACATTGGGAACGTGAGCCCCAACACTTCAGTACAAATGGGGAGGTTGACATTGCTGAGACAGCTTATCAGGGAATGAGAAATATTACATGAACACATCACATACTCTGAGAAAGAAATCACGTTTCATGGGTTAGCAGGAAACCAGTTCTCTCTGGACTTTCACCCAGAATTTTCAACAACTCTTGCTAAAACACTTACAATGTGATATATAGTTTACCCTATTGAACTTCCCTGGACTGTGCTTGGAATAACTTCCCTTTTTGAGTGGGCTTTACTGAAGACTCCCATTGCTCAGCCATTAGGAGATTGGCAGGCATGTCACCAACCCCACCTCCAGGATGCCAACAGAGACTATATTTGAAAGAGGCCAGGCTTTCAAGACATATTCAAATAGGTATGTACCATCTGTGCCCACTGTCACAGCATCATCTAAAACTCCCCACATTGCCACACTAGACCAGCTCTTACATGGAATAACTTGGGCTAAAGAAAGAGTCACATGGAAGAAGAAGGCTCTCTGCACCTTACCATGTTACTAAAGCTGTCTGTCCTGGACATTGGGGGGTCTTCAGTGGCATCCCAGCCCACAGAGCTTCGAGCCACTGGAGCTTTCTTTGGGTCATTTTTCTGAGCAGGGGGTGACAAGGGTGTATCCTTGGACTTGGGGAAGAGAACTTCATGGTCTCTGATCATCATGGTCATCACTCTTTGGATTTGAGGAGTCCCTGAAAGAAAGAAGAAAGATATCTGTAAAGCTGTACCATGGCAGCAGGGGGATAGTCCTAAGGGTCTCCACCATGGGATGTCTCTAAACTTGGCACTAAAACCACAGGGTCCAAAAAAAACCTCATTTTGCTTGAGGTAAAAGGCTGTGGTGGAAGAGAAGGGATAGAAGAAGGAAATGGGAGTGGGTAAAGAAGGGTTATTTTCAGCCTCTATAGTCCTTTAGTTAGTCTTTGATCAGAAAATAGGCAATATAATAGGAGAGAAAATGAAGACATCTTTCTCCCCTGATGTGGCCCTCAATATGACATCTGATTTCTTATTGCACACATAATAAGTATGTGCCAGAACTAATGCCTTCCCAAATCCATGGTAGACATCAGTCCTCTATGCCAGAACTTTTGCTCACTGAATCAAGACACAGCCACAGAAGCCTTTTCAACACAGCTTTACAAGTAGCCTTTTTGTGAGTTGTCTTATAAAATCAAACTTGCTTTCTCCACTTTCTTGCAAACTTGCTTTCTCTGGGTAAGGCTATTTAAAAGTAATTAAAGGCCAAGAAATACTAGGGGTTTTTGTACCAGCCTATTGTACTGTATGACCAGTGGGTAAAGTTTGAATCTCTCTGCTCTGCTGTGATCTGGAAAATGGACATAATTCCTGCCCTGCTCCTTTCACATGGTTATTTCACAATTTGGTCAAGGTAGTCAACTGAACATGCTTGGCAATTTGCAGAGCACTTTGGTAGCTGTGTAACTGTTACTTCCTCTGTACCTGACTTCTCCAAAGAACCAGCCTTACCTCTCATGATCACAGCAGGGTCTTCAACCTTTGACCTGATGAGATTCACACCAATCACAGTAGCCAAGTTATCCACGCTCATCTTGTTAACACCACAGTTCAACTGGATTTCATGCAGGAACCTGTGAGCAGCCAGGAAATCCTTTAGTAGGAAACAGGAAGTTGCCAAAAGAAAGCACTTCCAGGTATCAATGAGATCTTGGAGATGGACCAGTCTGCTCTGCCCACATGAGTTTAGCTTCGCCTTGAAAGACTCAAGATCAAGAAGAGAAACCAAAAGGGGGCCTGCCTAGCTGCTGGTGGTGGCATTGGGACTAAAGGCGGGGTGTTGACAGGAGGCAGGGTCCAATGCAGGGAGCTAAAAGGAAACTAGAAGGACCAAATGGGTCTCTGACTACCCCTAGTCCCAATTTCCTAGGCTTACCTCCCAGGCTCTCAGTACGCATCCCACCCAAGTTTCCAGAGAGAGAGCTTTCTCATGAGGAGCTGTCACAGAAGGGAATCCACAGTGACTCTTGTTCTCATCCTCTGATTACAGCACCAGGCATCTTGTTTTTCAGTGGGTGCTCAATAACTAGCAATGAATGAATTTTTACTATAATTCTACCCATTGGAAGCATGAAGCTCTCCTCAGATTCACTATATTAAAAAAACAAACAAACTGAAAACATAAAAATTCCAAATTCATAGAAATTATCAAATAAATGGTGTTTTCAAATGAGGAAACATTATGAAATATTATAGACTCATTTGTAATCCTACTTTACGACAGACCGTAATACTCACAATATAATATTAAGCCCCAAACAGCAAGATACACATATATACAAAAAATTGTCCCCCTATATTTATATTGATGTACATAAAGATCTATCATAGAAATAAAAATGTCCAGAAGGAAACATGCCCAAGCAATAATAGTGATTTTTACTGAGTGAAGAAACTGCATTATTTTTATTTCTTATTTGTAGTATGTTGTATTTTCCTGGTTTCCAAAGTATGCATCACTTTTATAGAAACTACAACAAAAATTTTTTTAAATAAAGGACAAATTTCATCTCTGTCCGGCAAGAAGATCCAGACTCCCACTCAGATAGACCTGGGTCTACCTACGTGCTACATGTTGCCACGGAGAAGCCACACAGGTCCTCAGAAAGGGAAATAAGAAGGGTGGCCTGGGATGACTCTTGGGCAGTAAGTTATGGCCCAGAGTCAGGAAGATGGAAGATAATTCTAGAAACACTCATAAGGATTCTGGGTTTTAATACATGTCCCAGGACTCCAGGCAGCACATGGGCAGACCTGGAAGAGGAACATGTTCATTTCGTGTGCTGATCAGATTTTCAGTGGATCCTTTATGTTATCTTGTGGACACAGGGAATGAATTCAGTGCTGTGTGAATACAGTTGACCTTCCTGAAGTCTGGACCAGAAGCTCTGAGTTCACAGGGACACTCTTTCCTCCTCTAACCAGGGGCTTCTATCTGATATGGCTGGACCCCGACACCAGGGGAGTCTTACCTGCATACGTAGCTCAGGAGGTTATAGTTGTCTCTTGGAAGGATGGAGAGCTGCTTCACCAGCTCCTGCTGAGCCTAGGAAGAGATTTCGAACACCCTAAATGAACCTGCTCACTTGTCAGCAATGAGACTCTGAAACATAGCGAACCAATATAACTGATGAATCTGTGCAGAAAGCAACACTTTGGCAGTCACTCCTGTTCCCATAGTTCTGTGTTTTTTAAAAAGCTGTTTATGTCCAAATAATTATAAATTCATAGGAAGTTGCAAAAAAATAGTATGGAGAGGCTCACAGATTTTTGTTTGTTTGTTTGTTTTTTACAGTACATTTCTTTATTTGTCTCTAATCACGCCCTCTTCCCCCAACTCAGAGCTACTTTAAGGCAAGGACGATTTGACATCTCATATTCACAGTAATTGTTTGCTTAGTAAATGCTTGAGATATAACACTCCAGTAAAGAACTGGATCACATCCAAACACCCCAAGTCACTTTTTTAAATGTTTTATTTATTTTTGATACAGAGAGAGACAGAGCATGAGAGGGGGAGGGGCAGAGAGAGAAGGAGACACAGAATCTGAAGAAGGCTCCAGGCTCCGAGCCAGCTGTCAGCACAGAGCCCGACGCGGGGCTCGAACCCACGAACGTGAGATCTGACCTGAGCCGAAGTTGGAGGCTTAACCGACCGAGCCACCCAGGCACCCCACCCCAAGTCACTTTAAAAGTAATGAGATAAGAAGGAAGATTCTGAGAAGGGTTTTAAGCAATCTGGCCTTGCTGAGACCCGCTGAGACACAGGACAGGTTGACCAAAGGTGGGAACGTTCTACCTCCATGATGACCATGAATGTCAGAAAAGAAATGCATGTACCAGAGAGAGGAAGAACAGAGAGTTTTTCTTTAGTTTTTTCTTTTTTAATCTTTATTTATTTTGAGAAAGCATGCGCAGGGGAGGGGCAGAGATAGAGAGAGACATAGAATCTGAAGCAGGCTCCAGGCTCTGAGGTGTCAGCACAGAGCTCGAACAAGAGGCTCAAACTCACGTACCGTGAGATCATGACCTGAGCCAAAGTTGGATGCTCAAATGACTGAGCCACCCAGGCTCCCTGGGACAGACAGAGAGCTTTTCTTAGTTCTTTTCACATGCAGCTGCCTGTAAGGTCTGTAGTTGCTGTCAGTGACATCATGATTGTAAAAGCAGTCAACATGAGACACGCAGACTCCCACAAAGCTGAGCAGCTCCCCCTGCTGAAAACAGACCCTATTGCCTGTCAGCCTGCATGCAGTGACTTGGTACAGACTCTCTGTATCTAGAATACCTGCTTCATATTGGGATTCCCTCCTCCAGTTTAATGAGTGTATTCTTTCTAAAGGTTGCTACAGACTCACTGCTCCCAATTACCACTCCTGCCACATTTTCACCAATGAGGGAGGCTGTGGTCCCTCTGTTCTGTCCAGACGTGCAGTACCACGGATCAGAAACTCAAGTATGTTGGGGGCCATCTGAGTGGCGTCCAACTTCAGCTCAAGCTCAGGTTATGATCTCAGGGTTTGTGGGTTTGAGCCCTGACACCTCAGAGCCTGGAGCCTTCTTCAGATTCCGTATCTCTGTCTCTTTCTGCTCCTCCCCTGCTTGCAATCTGCCTCTTTCTCCCTCTCTCTCAAAAGTAAATAAACATTAAAAAAAATTTTTTAAGAAACCCAAATATTTTGAGATATAGAAAAGTTGGGAGAAGCAGATGTAAAGCGAGTAATTTCAGGGGTGGGAATCTTGTCAGATCTGCATCCGCATACCTGCTTTGCCTTCCCTGGAGCTGTGAGGTCAGAGGTTACCTGAAACAATGATCTTGCTAGCCAACTTTTAAACCTCATTCCATAAATGTTATTACTTGCACAAGGGTATGTTGATATACCTATATTAATTAAGACTTCTCATGTCCTCATCTCACTCCTCCCCCCAAAATTCATGAATCATGCACAAAATCATGTATACAGCTACTAATTTTAAAGTGGCTTGAGGTATTTGAGCCACTTCTTTTTGTAAGTTGATTTATTTATTTAGAGACAGAGAAAGCGCACAAGTGGGGGAGGGGCAGAGAGAGAGAGAGAGAGAGAGAGAGAGAGAGAGAGAGAGAGAGGGAGAATCCAAAGCAGGCTGCACACTGCCTGCACAGAGCCTGAGGCAGGCCTTGAACTCATGAACTATGAGGTCATGACCTGAGTGGAAACCAAGAGTTGGATAGTTAACCAACTGAGCTACCCAGGTGCCCCATTATAGTCCGATTCTTGACCGGACCGTTACATCCCAGGAAAGCTATCACCCTGATTGGCTCCATTTGCCTTTTGTTGCTAAGGAAGACCTGTATAAGATCATTCAAACTCATTTTGGTGCTGGAAAATAGCTACAATAGCTACAGCATTATTAACTGCATCATTATCCTTCACTTCCTTTCCTAATGTTGAAATACAAAACGCCAGTTTTCTTGTGCTGGAATCTAATTAAATCATGAGTCTCCTCACTCTTAAAAGAGAAGCCCTCACAGCTATGCCTTCTACCAGGTCTAGGGCACTCCATTGCTTAAAATAATAACATATATAATATAATAATATATAATATATATTTATACACATAATATATATGTATAATTATACATAAAAATATATATTTCTGGGAGTATATTATATAATAGATTTTAAAATAGAGAATAACAACAGTTATTTGATGCATGTAACTATTTAAATAATAAAATAAAATAAAATTAGGAAACTGATTCTTTAGTTGAACTAGCCACATTTCAAGTGCCCAATAGCCATGTGTGACTAGTGGTTACCATATTGATCAATACAACTATATACCAGTTCCACCATTATAGAATGTTCTGTTGGTCTAAGGAAACAAACTGAGTCTCATAGAAAGTGCTTAATTTGCCTAGTGGCAAAATCAAAGTTAAATCCATGTCCTTGATGTAGGTTTTTCTGTGCACCATTTGGCAGAGAGCTTTAAACATAGTAGTGCTAAGGGCGCCTGATTGTCTCAGTCGGTTAAGCATCTGGCTTCAGCTCAGATCATGAGCTCATAGTTCATGGGTTCAAGCCCCACGCTGGACTCTGTGCAGACAGCTCAGATCCTGGAGTCTACTTTGGATTCTGTCTCCCTTACTCTGCCCCTCTCTCATTTGCACTGTCTCTCTCTCTCTTGAAAATAAGTAAACATTAAAAAACATTGTAAACATAGTAGTGCTAAAAGCTAACCTCCCAAAGGTGGGAATTATTATTAGCAGTATATTATTAGCAGTGTAACACAATTACTAGCAGTGTAACATTCGTATAACATAGCAGTATAACATTGTGGGGCATTTGGTTTTGCAAATCCTGGTTAAAAAACCATGAAGGCTTTATGTTTGTTCGAGGGTTTTCCTGGTTGGTGTGGTTGGTTGGTTAATTTGTTTAATTAACATGACTCCAGTGCGGTGATTGTCGACTCTAAGACCTTTCAGGAAACAAATTATACAGGATCACGAATCCTGCAGGCAAACTTGTGAACTCTAACAAGCATGATGCTGCAGACACTGACCACACCCCCTTAAGCAGCTGCAGCTGAAAGGAACAAAGGAATGCTCCTTATCCTTCCTTTCCCTGGTGTCTGCATTCCTTGTGCGCCCATGCCTGACACTCATGGTCATTGTGGAACTAGAACATTGTCCCCTCTCAGCTGCCTTCCGGGTTGGTCAGCCTGTCCTTGTGTCCCACTAGGTGTCAGCAAGGACATATTGCTTGAAAGCCTTCTCAGAAGCTTCCTCTTTCTCATTAACTTTAAAGTGGCTTGGGTGTATTGGATTATAGTCAATTCTTTATTGGCTGGTTACATCTCACTCTGACCGGCTTCAGTTGCCTTTTGTTGTTGATAAAGTTCCAGTTCGACAAAGTATCTCGCTAAAAGGTATGGGTCCCTTGACCCACTGTGGCTTGCCTACCGGAATAGTGTTCAATAATGATCATCTTCCAAAGCAAGAACCCTACTGAGATACGAACCTTCGCCTCATCTGCATTCATGAGCTGCCCGCACAGCAGGAACCCCTCATACTGGCTCCAGGGAACCGCTGGCTCTGGGAGGTCTCGGAGGTAGAGCTTTAACAGGGAGGCCACTGTGTGTACATCTGTATCTCTGCAAGAAAATAAGCAATTTTCTTCTAAATTAAAGCTCCTGAACATTCCTCGCCTCCCCCTTAGTGGTCCATTGAATAGAATCCCAGGCTCCAAAGGGGAGTTTTGCTGAGGAGCAGGGTCTGATAAAGATGTATCCAAACAAAACATCTTTGCTAATCTTCTGGAATAATGACCCCCAACACTTTTTCCTTTATCTCTTCCACCTAGCTGCCTCAAACGTAAGTTCAAGAACTACTTTTTCACTAATCTTATTAAATTATTTTAGTCTTCATCTCTTTTTTCTCCAAGTCATTTAGTACCTCACAATTTTGCATTTTCTGCTTAGTCTCTAATTTTTCATGGGATGGCTCATTTATATCTACGGTCTGTGATCTCTTTAGACCCTCAGAAAGCTTAAACAGTTCTGGGATTCATTCATATATTTGTGCAGTTGTTCATTCAATCAATAAGCATTGAGAGAACCTACTAGGTGCAAGATACCACCTCGAGCACGGGGATTTCAGCAGTGAGTCTGAGGATACACAGGACATCTGGTCTCATTGAGCCACAGGGCTGTGCGGACTCAAATGTTACCAAGTCACTACAATATTATTGGGGTAATGCCATGACTAACCTGGGACTGTATGGAAATGTGTAAAAGGGACACCCAGTGCAGAGTGGGGGAGCCCTAGGGGACAAGACCTGGAGAGAGGCAGGGAGTTACCTATGAGGAAGGGAGCCTAGAGGGTGGGGAACACAGGCCTTGCTGCAGAAACACAGACAGCATTCAGATGACTGCCTGGCCACTGAAGGAAAGTTGGACTTTTCAATTCAGCTTGTCCAGTTTACAGCAGGAGCAGGCAAAGCATGACCCATTGCCTGTATTTGTACAGCTTATGAGCTAAGAATGGATTTTACATTTTTAAATAGCTGGGAACAAAACTCAAAAGAAGCAGATTTCATGGCATGTGAAAATTATCTGAAATTTGAATTTCAGCATCCATAAAGTGTTATAGGAATACAGCCATGCTTGTTCATTTTTGGATTATCTTTGGCTGGTTTTGAGCTATAACTCTGCTAAAAGCAGAACTGAGTAGCTGTGGTAGAAACCATCTGGCCTGCAAAGCCTAAATATTTCATATGTGGCCCTTTATTGAGGTCTGCTGACCCCTGTTTTACAGAGCTATTGCATCTATTATGCAATTCTGTAAGAGAAAATAAGACTGAATCTACCATATGCTTAAAGCTCATTGGTGAAGAAATTCACTTTATATTTATTTACTTCGTATCAACCCCCCCCCCCCCCCCAAAAAACTGGTATTCTTACATGACTGTCTTGGTAGTGTTTTGAAAAGCTATTATGTGGTAAGAGGTTCAGACAAACGGAATGTCTCCTCAGTTTTATTGATGGCGAATATAGAATTCGCTAGGTAGGAGTGCCTCCCGGGGAAGGGAGAGAATGGGCTGATTTGGGCAGAAGGAGGAGAAAGGAGGCATTGGAGGAAGCAGAAACAAGAACATCAGGACTTGACTGTACAGCTCTGCCTTGGCATCCTGAGTAAGGTTTTTTGTTTGTTGTTGACAGCCAGGGTTCGGAGATGTCTTCTGAAAAAGTCCCAGCTTTGCAGCCTGTCAGCTCTCTCCCTCAAAATGAGACAGTGAACTGGCATGGAGCCCTGTCTGTGCTCCACCGCTGCCTCAGGAAATTGGGGGTGGGAACCATTCACTTAAGGTGGGGATTCTGGAAAAGACTTCCCTGCTGAGTCACTGCCTAAAAATATCCCTGGACAAAGTCCTCTTGTCAAAATATGTGAGAAGTTCTCAAGAAAATGGCGGAACAACAACCAGCTAACACACTTTGCAGGAGGAGCATTCTCCTAAAGTCCCAAAAGAAGTCATGAGGCTTCCCCTCGTGCCTCTGCATCACCGTCCGCTCCATGGTCCTGGTCAGAATCCGCAGCCTCTCCCTCACTGCACATCCAGTTAGGCTCCCAAATCCCCTCAAGTCTATCCAAATGTCACGTGAATCGCTCTAAGCCCTGCCCCCCTTCACTGCCCTTTTCAGAAGGCAATGACCTTTTGCCAGGACTCTGTCCCAGCTTCCTAGCTGACCTTCTGCCTCCAGAGTTCCAGTTTCTGATGCACTGTCCACCGCCTGGCAAAATATGACATGCAAAATATGTGCGAGGAACGAGTGTTGCAAACAACAACTTAAAATGAGGAAGACAATAGAGATGATACGTCAAAAAACAGACTCTTTTAAAGAAAAATGGCAGCAACAAACCCCACAAACTACTAGATAGTTCAATCAGAAGAAACTATGACAGCAAAAATATCCAACTTAGATGAAAGGGTTATAACCACTGATAAAGTGTAGATGCTTCAGCTTTATAACCAGAGACTGTAATTCTCGATGCAAATCATCTTGGAACACTGAAAACCAAAGAAAGCTTCCTGACTCATTTTATCAGGGGAAAACAATGCTGCTTGTCCTGGCTAACTCCTTATGCTTGCCTAATGCATCTCGGTGTAAACGTCATTTCTTCTTGGGGCTCAACCTAAATCTACCAGATGGTGTCAAAAGGCCCCCATTCTAAGTTCTCATAGTACCATCTAGTTCTCCATTTTGGCACTTAACACAGTGGAAATTATACAATTATTGTTGTAAATTTTTGGTTTAATGTCTGTGCCCTCATTGTATAAGTGCTGATTCACTTGTCATTGTTACAGTTTAAATTTCCAACATGATTTTTCCTGAGTTTGCTATTCCTTTAACCTAATGAAACATGTTTAAATGATTTTTTTTTTAAGTCAAGGGCTAAAAGAAAGTCAGGAGCCAGGTTAAACTTCTGAGTTCAACACCTGATCCACCAGAGATTATCCCAGTCCCCACTGATGGCTTCTCCAACCCTTCCCTGGTAGCACTGACCTTAAAATGCAGCACATCTCTCTGTTTCTCACAGAAGTATAGGTATCAGAAGTGTATTGGCTTAGATAAAGGGCTAATATCGAAAATACACAAGGAACTCACCAAACTTCACACTCACAAAACAAATAACCCAGTGAAGAAATGGGCAGAAGACATGAACAGACACTTCTCCAAAGAGGACATCCAGATGGCCTACAGGCACATGAAACGATGCTCAGCATCACTCATCA
>NC_043703.1:112555700-112614617 GCF_006229205.1 Suricata suricatta | reverse complement strand
ATATACACGATGGAATACTACATGGCAATGAGAAAGAATGACATATGGCCATTTGTAGGAAAGTGGATGGACCTTGAGGGTGTCATGCTAAGCGAAATAAGCCAGGCAGAGAAGGACAGAAACCATATGTTTGCACTCATAGGTCTAACAGGAAAACAGGAGAAACCTAATGGAGGACCAGGGGAAGCAGAAGAGAGTTGGGGAGAGAGAGGGATGCAAAACTTGAGAGACTATTGAATGCTGAAAATGAACTGAGAGTTGAAGGGGAAGGGAGAGGGGGGAAAAGAGGTGGTGGTGATGGTGGAGGGCACTTATGGGGAAGAGCACTGGGTGTTGTATGGAAACCAATTTGACAATAAAATATTATGGGAAAAAAAAGAAGTGTATTGGCTTTGTGGCTGGTTAGTATCAAGCCCACCAGAAACTCAACAGAGATTTTAAAATTTATTCATATATGTTTAATGAGAATCAGATATCTCTGCCCTAGCATCTACCAAATAAAAGGTCCTTTGCTTCTTTTTATTCCAGTGAGACAATTTGGGAGATCTCATGTGAAACCACACATATGACCAACATAGGGCATCTAGATGACTACCCACAAGGATTATGTGGACCCAAGAATCAGTTCTTGGAGGACTCTGAAGAGCCCCAGGTGACCTTTCCTATTTCTGGGTGTGTAAACTCTGCTCCATAATTCTGGGGGTGGAGAGGCGATGGCAAGCTGTGGTAACTTTCCTCCTTCCTGCCCCAAATATTTCACAGGTATCCAAGACTGTGAGTCCACCGCCCAGACTGACTTTATAGGAACATAAAATCAAGTGTAGGGCAAACCCCTGCATTCACCTCTATTCCTTCTGGTTGACTGTTCCCATTGCTTTAGCAACAACCCACCTGTATCAACTCAAAGCTAATTAAAAACATAAGAAGAAAACTGAATATAAAAAGGTGGTGAACTTAATTGATCAGGTGCCTGATAATGAAATGCAATTTATATTGCTGCTGAGAGGTCCATAAATTTGATGCCCATAACTACTATAGTTCCAGTAACAACTCTACCCGTTGCTTTCCTGTAAAAATACAGCACCCTTGGTAAGTTAACCTACTGCATGCCAAGAGCAGCAGAGACAGATATGCGGTGGTCCAAACTCAGACAGTGGCTGTGAGAATGGATTGAACAGATGGTATCAGAGATGCTTCAGAGGGAGAATGGGAATTGCTGGTGACTGGGTGGAGGTTGGGAGAGGAAGCTAATGGCAGTTGGCTGTTCCTGATCTTCTCAGGATCACCCCTATTCTTAGGTCCTAAATAACCCTTGGGGGAATATCAACCTTTGGAAACTGGATAGAGTTTGGGCCTGTCTTCCCCACTCTTGATTTATGGGCTGCTGATTTGGAAAGAACAATGGTGCTTTCTTGCCAGCGGGACAAGCGCACACAGGCAGCCAGGGCAAATATTGCACAATAGGTGCAGAGTGTACAACGTTGGCGTGGGCGCTGTACTAGCTGACTGTGGCAAAGCCGGAAAACCTCGGCTGGGTAGCTGAAGGAGGTGGGGCAGGTAGGCGATGGTAAGAAGAAACGCTACTACAAGTGAAATGTCCCAACCAAACCGGGGCAACCTCCACAGGGGAGACGTGAGAAGATGCCAGGCTGCCATGATATCGGTATGTACTCTCTCCAAAAAGGCTCAGAACTAAGTTCAGAGCTGCACATGACTGTGGTCTCCCAACCTAACAAGAAGTGCTGCTTCTGGCCATTTCTGGAAAGCTGAGGAAGAGCATTGGAGCCCTCGGGTATAGGTATGCTATGTTCTCTACCACACCAAGTCTGCACAGTCAGCTCAGCTCTTCCATGTTCCTCTCCTATGCAACGGTGTGGGCTTAAGCTAGGTCCCATCATGCTCCTGGCCTCCCCTACATCCTAAACATCTCTTGACTGCTCAGCAAGGTCCTACTTCTAGTTCACTTCATTCCTCACATAAGTTGCCAGCAAAATAAAAAGCCCTCTTTGTTGCAAGCCAGGGCCTTGGAAACTTCTGTGTGAGTCCTGGAGCTCAGCTGGTAGAGAGAGGTCCTCCAACCCACATAAGGAAGGGGGAGGCATGGAGAGGACTGGGTACCTATCAAAGGAGGGCCGCTCCCCGGCATCAAAAGCATCTCTGAGCTGCTTCACCAGGTTGTCCTGCCCAGGCAGTCGGAAGATGCCCTCTTCATTCAGGCCGTGGTGGAGGATGAACTCTGCACACTTCTCCACCAGGATGGGCACCAGGTGGGGGCCAAACTTCTGCTCATAGGCCACAGTCTCATCCAAACGCTGGCCAAACACAGCTAGGAAGAGAAAAACAGGACATTCCCATCACTCTGACTTCCACTGGAGGAACTGGAGGAACCGATAGGTCAAAGCGCTTTCTTTGCCAATTGCTAGATTTGCCAGTGTCGTGTATAATCTCAAAAGTTTTAGTGCAATGATACTAAATGAAATATAGTAGTCAATCTACCCATATTTCTTGGAGTTATAAATTTGGGAGAGTCTCTGGAAGTCTTTTTTTCTTGATCCACAGTTTTACATATTTAAAATAACAATCACTTTTACTGAGTACCTGTTGTGTGCTAGAAATTGTGCCGCGCACTTTGCATACCTGCTCTCATTTCATCTTAACAGCAACCCCACAAGGGAGTAGAATTGTTATACTCACCTTACTATTAAAGACACTGAGCCTTAGAGACACTGGTGAATTTGCCAAGGTCAGGTGCCAGGGCCCGGGAGTCAGAATTCAAGCCCAGGCAGTAACTCAAGAGAATATACTCTTAACCACAGCAGCGAGCAGGCAGTTTTGAATTCTTCTTGTGTCATACAGCATTAAAAAATAAGTCTATCGCACAGATGTCTCATACTCGATTAAACCATTGCAGCATTTTTAATAATTTAGATGGTTTATCATGTTTTACTATTTTCAAAACTGCTACGGTGAATATGCTTATCCACCTAGCAGAGTTCCTGGAATGTATTCAGCACGATGTATAATTTCTAATTAATTGCTTAATTAATTAATTAACATTTGGATGGGTGATCATACGCTTTTCAGTCTTTTGAACTATCCCCTTAGGGCAGATTCTCACAAGTAGAATTACTAGGTCAAGTGTTTTGAACATTTTTATGACTCAGTGGTATGCAAATTGTTGTCCAAAAATATTTTTCCAAATTACGCTGCCTCCAGCAGAGCATGTGTGGACCAGCTTAACCCCAGCCCTGTCAGTACTGGCTCTATAATTTCCCCACCCCAGCAGAAGAACAAGGTTAATTTTCAAATCAGGACAATCATTGGCTACCCATTTTCCCCACCAAGCCCCCATTCCCTTTGGTTCCTGGATGCTCAGAAGACAGGTCATGGCTTCAGCTGTGTTCTGCCTGATTTTCCCTCTGTCATAATTAGGACCCAGCTACACTGACCACTTCAATTCCCAGGACACTGCTTCCCAAAGTCCTTTGGTTTCCTTCGTGGTTTGCTCTCTTGTTGATGCCCTGTACCCAGTCTCTCACTAACGTGGATTTCACCTGTACAGAGCCATTCTGAGCTCTTGAATCTACTGTGTCCTCGGCACTCCCCACCACTGCCCTAAGCCAGGTTGGACTACTCTCTCACCTATGACAGCTGTGGGTTCTCTTCTGACATGTGCAAAGCCCTCCTGCTGCCTACCTTTCTAAACCACCTCCAATTTCCCTAAGCAGGCTCCCAGCCCCCAACCTTGTTTTTGTCATCCACTTCTTCCCTAGTTGTCACTGTAGCATTTTCCAAACTCCTCCTCAAAGTCCTAGGGGCTTCCTGTGCAGGCCCTCAGGTCCTGGGAGGTGAGAGCAGTGGATCTGGGGGGAGCTGAGCATGGGAGTGGTCCCTGTATTCCCTACTCCCAACCACATCTGCTGGGCTGTTGTCTGTTTTACTTATTGCATTTCAGTGACGCTGTTTGATTAAATATGTCTGTGGTGACAGTTTGAAAGTTGGGGGATGGCCTTCATTAGTTTGGCATTTGGTCTGGCCCCTACCTACCTTTCCAGCCTGACTTCCTGTCATGCCCCCAAAGGCACCTCACCCTGATGTTCCCAAAACCATTGGATGGTCTTCTCATTGGTCAGTCTGTGCATCTCTCCTTCCTTGTCCACTGGAATTCCATTTGTCTTCCTTGGCCTGACTCAAATACCATCATGTCTGCCAAGCTCTCCTTGACCCCAGTCTGAGAGACTCTGTCCCTATTTTGTGCACCTGTATTCCTTTTCAAATATCCCAATGCCTTTAGACACCATACTGTGATGATTTACGTGTACCCATACCCAATGCTCCCCAATGTTGGAAATACGGGGGTGCTCTCTGTTCATCCCCAGTGTTTGGCACAGGGGCTGGCACAAGGTGGGTAGCATATTTTGCTAAATTACTTAAAAGTCTTTTTCATCTCTAAGCAAATGCTTTCTATGATTAATGATAAGTTTGGCATTTCTTTAAAGTAAGTTCTAGTGGAGACCTCCTCAGTGGAAGAATTCAGCTTCACATTAACATTTTCTTGAGTGCCAGCAGCAAGCTGTGGCATGGGTAATACAGGCAAAAGAACATAGGATATGGTTCTTGTTTTCAATGAACTTATACTCAAGTTACGAAAATGAAATGACCACATTAAAAATAATGAGAAACAATTAGACCATGGCAGTAACAATATAGAATTTGGTTCCCATATGTCTATGAAAGGAGCTGGATAGATATATGGAAGGAAATGTTTGAAATAATCTGACTTAAAACATAGGCCAGATGGCATCTGTAAAATTCCCTTGAGGAGCACCTCAAGGAGGGAGGCAGATGTGTTTCAGAGCGCTTGAAACTTAGGCTCAAGGGGTGCTCTGAATGCTGACTGGGAAAGATACCCCAATACAATGTGGGGATTTGCATGGAGATGTCAGAGCTGTCAGATGGGAGCTCCACTCCTGAGGTCCTGAGGCAAATGCTTTGTTTTGCAGGTGATCTGGAATCCTCTCAGCAGCAAGTCCTGTAACTTTTTCCCCCATCCCACCCTCTCAGCCTTGTCCTGTGCTCATCCTTTATCCTTCCCCACAGTCAGCTATTGCAATGCCGTTCTCACCAGTAAACCCACTTCCCAACCTCCCTATCTCCTCTATCATCTCTGCTCTTCAGACTCCTAGTACCCGCTCCATGCCTTCACCAGGTCACCAAGAGCCCCAAGGGAACACAGCATTCTATATCATGGAGGCTTATATTCCCAACCTCTATAAGACCTTGGTTCTGAATCTCTCCCACTCCTCTTGCTCTCACCACCACTCCTTTTCCCTCTGTGTCTCAGCAGATGACCATGTCTCCTCTGTTACTTCTTTCCCCAGGTGGAGGACATCATGAGTGAACTCTCTTATCTCCAGTCCCTGCCCTTCCTGTCCCTCATCCTCTGTCTATCTGTCTTCTCTCAGAGAAAGAAAAGGATCCTGTGCTTTCCTCTAAGATGCTGCTTTTTTGACATGTGGGTTCCATCCCTTTGCATCTCTTCCAGGACTTCACTCCCTCTCTTTTGTATCTTAAAAATTTCTCTTTTCAATTGAAAGAGCCCAAGTGAGTCTAAGTCTGCCAATTTATTAAACAATAACCTCCTACCCAGCTCTCAAATAACCACTACTTGCCTTCCTTCTCTTCATCAGTATACTCATAAAGAATATATCTACTTCCATCCTCACAGGCTCTACTTCTTCACTTATCAAACTCTCAACCTTCCAACCCATCAAGTCTGGTTTCATCAGTCTGCATCTTTCTCTTCTTTCTTTTTTTTAAATGTTTGTTTATTTTTGAGAGAGAGAGAGAGAGAGAGAGAGAGAGCACAGATGGGGGAGGGGCAGAGAGAGAGGGAGACACAGAATCTAAAGCAGGCTCCAAGCTCTGAATTGTCAGCACAGAGCCTGATACAGGCCTGAACCCACGAACTGTGAGATCATGACCTGAAACAAAGTTGGACGCTGGCTGAGCCACCCAAGTGCCCCAAGTCTGCATCTGTCCACCCAATCCACTCAATAAAATTTCCAGCACCCTTCTAATGGCCACACATGGCCTAGGCTCATTCCACACCCCACTAGTCTTCCCTGAAGACTCATGAAAGAGAGAAAGGAGATTCTCATTTCTCCTCATGACTTTCTTCCAACAAAGTGACAAAACCATCATTTTCATTCTATTCCCATTTGCCTGCTGGCTTGTCTGCATTCTCCTTTCCTGTGCTTCTTCCTCTACCTGCTCCTTTGTGTGTCACTTCTTGATACTCCAACTCATCTGCTCCCTCCCTCTAGACATTCTTTTTGAGAAAGGTCATATGATTCCATACATGTGGATATCACCTACAAATTGGTAACTCATAAATTCACATGTCTGGGCCAGACCTACCTATCTTCTATCTCTCTGTCTATCTATCCTTCACCCAACATCTAATGGCAGTTCTCCCAGGGCTTCTCCAATCTCACTCTTGTCCCATCACCAACACTCCCAAATCACTGCTTCTCCTGGAGCCTTCTTCCCAGGAAATAGCATTCAGTCAATCACTCAAGCATCAGGCACTTACTTTCTTAGGCATGGAGAATACAAAGCTATTAACACAAGGTACCTGTACTTGACAAACTTCATTAGCAAAAATGCGAGCATCAGGATTATCTGCAATATCCTCTTTTTCCCTCCAAACAGATCAGCACTTTAAAAAATTTTTTTTTACTCATTTTTGTGAAAGAGAGAGAGCATGAGAAGGGGAGGGGCAAAAAGAGAGGGGGACAGAGAATCTGAAGCGGACTCTGCACTGACGGCAGCAAGCCCTAGGCAGGGCTCAAACTCACAAACTGTGAGAGCAGGATCTGAGCCAAAGTCAGAGGTTCAAGGACTGAGACACCCAGGCGCCCTAGATCAGCACTTTCTAAATTAAACCATCTCTCTTCTCTGTCCTCGCTGCGACTGTCAAAATTATTGTGATGGTTTCTTTTGCAAGTCTGCTTCCTGCAAATTCCTTCCACCAGAATGCACAGTCTTGCAGCAAATACAGACTAAGTACCTGCCTCTTTGGTAGCTGCAGATTATGACAGATGGAATAAAAAAGGTCTTTGCTTTTGAAAACTCTGGAGCTAATACCTTTCCTTCTCCCCACCTGGAAACCTAATCTTCCTAGAGCAGAAGTTCCAACTATCTTCTCAGAGGGACTGGTCCCTCCCTCTTCTGTGCTCACAGAGCTCCCAGTATACCTCTCTGCCACCCACTTCTCATGTAGCTTAATTGTAAACATGTCTCTCTTCCACTGGACTTTGGGCTCCTCAAAGTGAGACAGCTTGTCTGGTTCACCATCTATTTTTATGACCTGGCACAGAGCCTGGCATATGATGGGTCAGTCCTCAAAGAGCTGTCATCGGCTGTCTGCCATTCCTCTCGTCCTCCGCCCCTTCTCTCCTGAAAGTACTCTGATCAGCACTTCTCCAAACTCGCTCTGGTCAAGGAGATCAATGGCCTTTATGTTTTTAAAATTTAAGACTCAAATTCTCAGTCTTCCTCCGAACTGCTCTATCAGCACCATGTGACAGAGCAAATCACCCCTTCTCGAGACAGTTTTCACATGGCTTTTGGCACTCCCACTTGGTTCTCAATGGGCCACACTTCCTCAGCCTCCGCAGATGATTCTTCCATTTCCCCCTGACCTCTGAACATTGGAGTGTCCCGAAACTTCCTTCCCCCATCCTCACATGCTCCTTAGCACGCCCGCTGCTTTCATATCACCCATACAATGAAGACACCAAACTGCACACCTCCAGCATGGAAGTCAGTCAGAGCTATTTCCTCCAACAAGAAATGGACACTACAGGCTGGAGAGACAGTAGAACCAACAGGAGAGAAAGACCATCCTGGTTTTCTTTAGTTTGTCTCAATCAGGCTTTGTCACTCTCCATCTCAAATCACATATGAGGAGTTTGGAGTACCTCCCTGAACCCCAAAGGCCCAATCCTGAATTGCACGTACCTCTGACTTCTCAGTCCTGATCACCCCCTCTGATCCTGGGTGAACATGAAACGGCTTAGACCCCAGGGGAACTAAGGAAGGAGGAAGATAGCAGACAGTAGGGTGGGAGGCCTTCAGAGACCACTCTCTAGCCCGGGCTCCTCCATCATGGGCGCCATGCCTCCCAGGCTACACCCACTCCTTCAGAGAACTGGTGCCCCTGCTCTTCCTGCCTTCGGCCTGCCAGTCATTCACTCAGAACTGCTCCTCACATTGGACCAGTCACTGTTAATAGAGGCATTGCCATCTTCATGGGTACAAATCTTAATTGATTAATTATAATATATAACATAATATTATAATATTAACACATTTGATTAATTAAGCTAACTTTATGCACCCTAAAGGTTTTCATGTGTGCTCTTGTTTAGTCCTCAGAAGAGCCCTACAACATAGATATTATTGTTCCACTTTACAGACAGATAAATTAAAACAGATTAGGAATTTGTCCACTGTCATATTTGCCCCATGATTCTAAATTCAACACTTTAATTTCTCTTGTTTAAAGCCAGCAGAATACAACTGTCTAGGTAAAATTTCAGACATCACTAAGTCTCAAGGGGAAAAAGAAAGGCATAGGGAGCTGCCTAATCTCTGCTCATGGGCCATCCTCCACCCTTTACCTCTAAGCCTCCTCCTCAGATTTGCTAGGCAGCCCCAGGACACTGAGCTACTGTAGGGAAGTGAAAGTGGAAAGATTTGCTGTCACCTCCTTTCTAACCTCATCCTCCCTTCCTTATCACACAGATGCTACTAGTTTCAGGACAAGGGCCCCTCCCCCCCTTCTGGTTCAGCCCAGGTGCCCTGGAGGGCCAGCCCCACTCCTGCCCCCCCTTTCCCACTGGCCCAGCACTGGTACCTGCCTCCCAGGAGCTCAGGTCCAGGACCATCCCCATCTCTGCAGGAGAGGGAAGGGGAGCTGGGCAAAGTGTCCTTTAGTGGAAAAATTGAATCGCAAAATAGGGACAAAATACCTTTCTTCCGGTGCTTGAGTGTTTTCTTCCTGAAATTCCAGCAAAAGTGCAGTGCCAGGGAAGAAAAGCCACAGCCTGGGTCCCACCGCGGCGTCCTAAGAGTATGAGGCATGGGGGGGGCCAAGGAATCACAGTCTCTGCAGGGCCAGCCTCACGCCTTCCCTCCTCTCCAACCTGGAAACACCATCTTCTCTCGCTTCCAGATCAGCACATGCTTGTAAATACTGCTCAGGTTCTGACTCCAGGAAATCATGGGATCTGTCGGCACCTGCCCCTGGCCCTCCCTTCCTCCTTCCCACACCTCTTCCCCTCCCCACTCACCTTTATACACATGAGTCCTGGCTTTTAAAGAGTGAACATAAAGCTGTCAGGGCTCGCAATAAAAATAAGTGCCTCCTTTTACTTAACAGCTAATTGTCAACTGCCATTCAAGGGATACTATGGAGGTGAGTTAAAAAAAAAAAAATCTTCCACACAAGCCCTTACCAGCATTGCTTCATATATCAAAGTGTCTGGCAGGAACACAGGATTTCACTTAGTGTTGATGAAGCCAGCCCACCCTTCTCTGGAAATGCTTTCAGAGTTGCATGTGGCTCAGTCAGGCTTCAGAAAGAATGATCTTGGAAGTGGGTTGTTGGGTAAACTGGGATGATTTCCCCCCTCCCGCTGAGAAGATTTTAGCAAATAGTGCAGCAACCCTGCCAGGCATGCCCAGGAGACTTGAAATGGACTCTTAGCATCATGAAGGGACAGGCAGGGGCAAGGAAGGATTGCCAGGAGGAGTAATGCCAGGATGCCGCCAGCCAAATGTTCATCCCTCCATTCACTCACAGGCCGGGAATCAAGGACTTGATTAACACCACATTCTCTTTCCAGTTCACATTCACTCCCATATCATGGCAATGTTACCTCTGAAACACTGTGCAAACCTGCTTACTTCTCTTCATCATCACCACTACCACCCTCATCTAAGCCACCTTAGGATGAAGACCAACACTTTAGCAAGCTATGTTTACTGTTTTCACTTTCCTCTTACTCTAGAGCCTGTTCTCCTTTCTGTCACAGGACCTCGGTATATGCTATTCCTCTGATTAAGGAATATATTGTTCCTCTTCCCCCTCCTCTGCCTATTTAGCCTCCACTGACCCTTCAGATTTAAGCTTACTCATCACTAGTTCAGGGAAGCTTCCCCTGAACTTCTTGACAAGGACATTTTACCCCCACTGTGCATTATGTGTTCTTCCTTCATGGTACTTTTCACCGTTGTAACGTTATGGTTTGGAGATTGATTCATTTCTGTGTCTTCTCTTAGACTGTGTGCTCCTCGAAAGAGGTGACTTAGTCTTTTTCTCATTGTTGTACCCCCAGGGCTAGCACAGCACTTGGCACATGACACATGCTCAAGAAATATTTGTTGGTAAATGGATAAATAAATTACTGGCTTGTGTCTTGTGTTAGGATCCGGGGAGAGGGGGATTACCAAAAATAAGTAAATATCATCCTTTGTAATGTCCAGTTTAGCTCTAGCTAAAAGAAAAACAATGAATCACAGAGAAGGCACACCCCCACAGGCTAAACCCTGCTGTAGATTGTGAAATCATGCTCTGAAAGATGCAGACAACTTAAGAAATGAGAAGAAGGAAAGGAACCCACGGCATGTAAAAGCACAATGTTTATATCCTCTATGCCTAGTGTTGGCAAACACAGAGACACTTAAAACATGGGACTTGCCCCAGGTCTTACAACCGGGTTGGTCAGAGCAGAGCTATGCATGATTCAGTGCAGTGCTTACATACCCTGCAGTAGCCTGAGAAAGAGACGGAGAGGCCAGCCTCCAGAGCAAGAGAGCAGAGCAGGTTCCCACTAGACAGCAATTTGCAATGTGGCTTGCCTGCTCTCTGGGAGTGGGGCAGAGACCTGGTTTCAATGTGGGGAACCTGAGAAGACACAGCTCTCCTCCTCAGGGAGGGGGTGGTTTATAGAAAAGGGGCAGCTGTGAGCCAAGGGACAAGTCACTAGAAGTCCAGATGTGATCACCTCTCTTCTCTTTCTTCTACTTAAATCAGGAAAACTTGGAATGGCATCCAGAGCTTCTGGAAAAAAAAATTAATCTAACTTTTCCAGCCAGGACCTTTGGAAAGAATAGTGGGGCAAAAAAGAGATAAATTGGCTGGCTACAAAGAAAAAGGCCAGAACACCCAGGTGCACCAAGTGCTGCTTTCCATTGTGATTTATAATAAGAATGTATTTTTGTTGTTTCACGCATTTCCTGGCACAGAACTCCTAACTAAAACTCGAGGGATTTCCTGTCATAAGAGAGATAAAGGTATCTTTTGTAACGTTAATGAGATGAGTTTTGAAAGGCACCTAGGATAAGGGGCTGCTTGACTAGTGGCATCAGCCTAGTAATTACTAGGTTAGAGCATTCAGTCCCAGCAGGTGCTGGAGATTGAGTTCAATCACCAATGGCCCATGATTTAATCAATCATGCAGATGCAATAAAGCCTCCATAAAAGCCCAAAAGGATGGGGTTTGGAGAATTTCTGGGTTGATGAATATGTGGAGATTTGGAGGACAGTGGTACTCCTGGAGGGGGCCTTCACCACACCTTGGCCCATACATCTCTTCCATGTGGCCATTCTAAGTTATATCCTTTTATCATAAACTGATGATGTAATAAGTAAACTGCTTTCCTCAATTCTGTGAGTCCCTCTAGCAAATTAACTGAACCCAAGGAGGGGATCATTGGAACCTCCAATCTATAGCCATTGGGTCAGAAGTACAGGTGACAATCTGGACTTGAATCTGGCACCTGAAATTCATGGAAGGGGACACGTCCTGCAAGACTGAGCCCTTAGCCTATGGAATCTGATGTTATCTTTAGGTAGATAGCGTCAGAGTTGAGTTAAATTGTAGGATATCCAGCTGGTGTCCAAGAATTTCTGGGATGTGTGGAGGAATACGTTGGAATTGGTCACAGAATGAGACAAGGTGAGAGGTATATTCAGAGCCAACTATGAGGCAGGAGGAGCCAAGGGGAAAAAGTTGGATTTGCCATGGGAACTATGTGGGCTTTTTCTATTGTCAAGGGAGAAAGGGAGCCAGAAAGAGACTGGGGCAAAAATGGTCTTGGCTCAGCAAAATTGTTACTGGAATGACTTTTAGAACAGTTTGGACTCATTATCTGGATCATACGCATGGACTACGGACATCTGCAGTTCAATGCAGTTGAACACAAAATTGCTGTGTCTGAACATATTCCCAGGGAGATTTTCCATAGCTTTTATCAGATTCTCTATGGGGTCTACAAACCATAAAGAGCAAAGCTCACCATCACCACCCTTGTAGGGAGATCATTCTAGAGGCACCAACCCATAGACCAAATAATTTTCTAGATGGTTATTTAGCAAAGAGGAGAGCCAATGGGAGTAGAACATAGTACTGCCATAGGAAGAGAAGGCCATTCCTTCGCATCTACTGTGCCAGGCACTGTTTAGATTCTGGGATCCCACACTGAATGAAACAGAAAAAAAAATTACTGCAAAGTAGAAGGAAGGTTTCCTTCTAGCCAGGGGAGGCCAACTATGAACAAATGAGTAAAATATTTAGCATGTTATAAGAGGGTAGTACTAAGGAGAAAAATAAGCAGAAAAGAGAGATAGGGAGAGCTGGGGGTAGGGCAAGGAAGGGGTTCAGTGTCAAGTGGGATGATTAGGGAAAGGCTCACTGAGGTGATGTTTGAGCAAAGGCCTGCAAAAAGCAAGGTACCAAGCCACACAGCTATTGGAGAAAGAAGATTCCACACAGAGCAAACAGCAATGTGCCTGAGGCAGGAACATGCTTAGGATGTTTGGGGAAGAGCAAAAGAAGTTGGTCTGGGGACCATCACTGTAATTCAGACACAACAGAATGGCCCCTCAACCAGAATGGCGGTGGTAAAGATGGTAAGAAGGAAGCAGTTCTTGTGGGAAAAGCCATAGAAAGCTTCAGGAAGGGCCGGAAAGACACAGTGGCAACACATCTCAGTGACTTTCAATGGTTGCAGACCTAGTGGAAACAGATCAGAAGCACTTTACAAGAGGGCCGGCCTGTGATTACAGCTGCCTACAGAATCAGGAACCTCAGCCCTGCTCCTCGGCCGCTGGGCCCCTCAGACTAATCATCTACTTCCTCAGGACACAAGTTTCCTGACTTACAAACAGGAAGAACAAATGTCTGGCTTCCCTCGTGGCCTCAGTCTTAAAATGCCTTCTCATACTGAGATCTAGCAGTCAGATTCCATGAGAGGCTTCAGAAACATCTGAAATGCCACATCAGAGGCAAATACTGTTCTTTGAATAAATAAATATGCTGTGCTCTTATTTCTTCTTCCTTGGACTTTCCCCTGACTACAGGATTTATGCTTGACTTGCTTCTCAATTGGTGGCCTTTTGAGGTGGGGTAAGAAAGAAATCCTCCTGTGGATTAGGACCTAGTACAGCAGCTCACCATGGTAAGGCTGAGCCTCACACCATTTAAGGCACAGGGGCTGTTCACAGTGCAAGGACAGCATTTTGACCCAGAATAAGTGCATAATTAGGCAACGTCCACTACCCTTGTCAGTGCAGGCTGCCTAACGCTCTGGACTGAGGAAAGCAGGAAATGTCAAGAGGGCTCACAGCCTCATAATCCAGGGCAATATGGAGGGTCACAGCTAAGATCATTCAGGCTTTCATAAATAAACACCTCATCTTGGACTGATTAGCATAGTAAAAAAAAAAAAAACATTGTGTTTAGGAACTGGGAAATGGTTAATGAAACAAGGCTATTCTTTTTGTAATAAGATGTGGCTGCTCCTGATGGCTGTGGCAGGCACTCTTGAGTTTGGGTGTCCTATCAGTAACTTCTCTCCCAGCCCCTGCAGAGCAGCTCACCAGCCACAGGACGGCCTCCCTGCCCCAACTCCTGAGTCTGCAAGTGGTCTCCGGCCCCCAGCTAACCAGGTGGATGCTCTTTCTCAGGAGTCTGGAATGCGTGGTGGAGGCTGAGCTCAGACTCTGCTGTGCTTAAGGAAGAGGTACAGGAAAACTGGGGTTGGCACAGCTGGATTGGGCCAGGAGTAGGTGCGAGAGTGCTGCTAACGACCCAAAAACAGGCGGAGAAAAGCAGAATGTGAAGCTTCGTGGCCCCAGAGAAACCGACAGGATAAGTTCTGGCCTGATGGTCCAGTTCTCGGGCCCCAATCCCTTGAGCCCTCTTACCACGTCTCCCTTGGATTCTTTGAGCAACTAGTGTACCTACCCAGTAAATCCTTTGTTGCTGAACATTATTGGATGCGATTTATATTTTTTGTAACCAAATAATCCCTGAAATGAGTCAATTAAGAATATCCGACAACATAGGAAAACCCCTTTAGCTATAAAATAAAAGATATTAAATTGTATAAATTCTATGCTTGTCATTCTGAGAAAAGAAAAAAAGGAATGTACCTCTGAATATCAACTGGATGGAAAACAAGAATTCCTCTGGTAGCTTCAGGGGTGATTGTTTTCCCATATTTTTCAAATTTTCACAAAATTGTTATGGTGCTCATAATTTTTTTAAAGAAACCATTGGGGAATCCAACTAATATTTAATATTTGGGCTGTAAGAGCACCCCCCCATTGCCATGATTTCCAGAATAACAGTCAGCACCGTTGATAAACAATTATATACAGTTATCCTGGAGTTGACACAAATAAGTGTGTTCCTAAACAGTTGAAGGAAAGTGGTCAGTGGAGATCGCCCCTATCAGTTCTTAATATTTTTATAAAAGGGAAAAACACACATTGGATTCACTTGCTTGTTAATTGCAGATTTTTTCCCCCACAGTGTTTTTTTTCTCTACTGTGGACCCAACTCCAGGTTTCCCAGAAAACTCAAACACCTGAGTCATGAAACCCAGAAAAGTGCTCACCCTAAATTCGCCGAGAACCTGAGAGTCTGGACGCATCTCCTGAACCTCTCCCAGTCTGAGCGGCCCCCACTCTGGCCAGCCTCTTCACTGCCCTGTGCTGATCACCTCCTCTTAGCTTTCAGCAGAGCTCTTGCCATTCACCCTCTCTGGCCCCACAAGCCCATAACTGGGCAGAATCATGATGCTGCAGAATGTTGGTGCTGCTGGGGATTGAGGTCAACTGGTCCAACACATCCATTTTACACTGCAGCCCAGAGAGGAGAAAGGGCTGCTTCAGGGCATCACATATATTTGTCGATGAGGTACAAAGGGCTGCAGTCTGCCCAGCTAATCTAGAGTTGGCTCTCTGAGATCATGCAGGGTAGGAAGCTAGATGCTTGGCAATGAGCATGGCCTCAGAGTTGTCCTCAGGTGGTCTCCCTTGAACATTGTTCAAGGACGGATCATGTCTGGAGTTACCAACTTCCCATCTTTGAGATGTCACAGACACCTGCCCAGGCAAGCCTGCAGGGTCCTTACCTCCGGAGGGCGTGCCAGCGACTCTCCTAAGGAATTTAACCCACTCCTCCATCTCCGCCTGAGAGCTGGCCATGAGGACATAGGAGTCCTGTCCAGTGCGACTCTGGTCCCATGAGGCTGGAGGAAGAAGTAACACTAATGAAGGTCTTCAAGTGTTAAGAGGCTGGGACAAGGAAAGCGAAGGGAAGCCAAACTTCAGCTGCTTCCTTGGTTCGATTAACAACCAAACAACACAAAAGCATTATCCACTTTATCCTCAAGGGAACTGAATAGGTATGCACCTGAAACTCTACTTCTATAGATAAATCATTGAGCACCAATGGTTTGCAACTGGGATGCTTTGGGCTGAGATCTGCTCCCATGGAGGACAGAAGCCATTTCCTACCAGAAAGGAAGAGGAAGTTCAAGGGGCAATGTCAGTGTTAGAGGAGACAGGCTCAGCTTGTATCAGATGGACTTTAGTCCTTCACAAATATTTCCCTGAGCTATTCATGAGCTAAGCTGTTGAGATGGGAAGGGTAACAGCAACTCAGGAGAAAGGGACAATGAGCACATGTGTGTCTTCCTCACAAAATCAGTGCCTTCTATTCAGAATTTCTACTCTCCTGCCTACACAAGGCATTGCACATGGTAGGCTTTCCATACATAATTGATGGGCAAATAAAGCTTGTTAAGACTTCTCTTACCAATTTCAATTTAATTCCATGATTATGCACAGACATTGTAATATTTCCTGGGTTCTTGTTACCAAATGGATAAAAGAGTGGTGGAAATGACAAGGGGGTGGAGGGAGGAGAGATTACTAAGAGAAAGAAAGAGAAAGTGATAAAAAGAAAAACTGGAACAGAGAGGGAGAAGAGAGGGGGCAGAAAAGCCTCAAATATAGGTCTTGGGAAGGGCAAGAACATAATAGCAATCCCTTTCAATTACAGGATACTATTATATTTCAAAATGTCTGTGTAAACATAAATCCATTCTTCTCACAATGTCAGGGCATTTCTCTCAAAAAAAAAAAAAAAGCCTGCTCTGGCCCCCTAGTTGGGCCCAAACCTGTATTTTCTTGCAGAGCAACAAAAGACTTTCAAATTCCCTTTGGTTTCCTTTCAAAGCTTATGTTAATATCACTGAGCTCCACCTTCTTTTATGCTTTGGGACAACCTGATTCTGAATCCATTGTATCATTGGGTGATCAGCTCTTCTGACCAGTCAGACCACAGAGGCCCTTGACCATTCATTCCTGTGAGCTAGGTGTTTCCAGAAGTAAAATGAGAAGTAAAAGGTGTTAAGGGCAAAAGTAAAGAATCCTGCAGAAATCACAATATCCCTTTGAAATAGAATGGGCTTTAGTATCATTTCTACTCTACAGCTAATGGAACTCAAGTCCAGAGATGCAAAGAGACCTGCCCATTGGAACCCAGTAAGTTGCCACCAAACTCAAGGCAAGGCCCCTGGTCTCTCTCCAAATAATCACCACTAGCCCTTACTGCTTTCAATTTGACCTTGGCCAAAAATTAATCTGGCACTCTTCTCCACAATACCTATTCTCTACTCTACTGTGTTATCAAAAACATGCCTTTTCAGTTTACCCTGATTCCTGGGAGATCTTTTAGTTTTGCCTCTACCTCACTGAGACACATCCAGCTCTCAGGATGCTCCTGAATGGCCAGGGCTTATATGGACTGACCTTTCTGGTCAAAAAAGCCAATGACCTGAATACAAGATGGATTCTGATCCCAAAGGGTGAAGAAGGTGAAGCTCCATGATATTAGATAGGCTCAAGAGATCAAAACCAAAGGGAATTCAAACATCTTTTGTTGCCCTACAAAACAATTAATGTTGGGCACATTGGAGTGCCTGCTCAATTCAAAGTGATAACTGAACCACCACCATCCGTACTTCAACCAGAATTTTTTTCTTTTTTTTTCTTTAATTTTTCCCATTGTGCTTATTCCATCATAAAAACTATTTCATTTACTCATTTATTTGGTTTGTTGTCAGTCTGTCCCATTAGACTGTAAGCTACATGTAGGCTGTCTTCTTCTCTTCTGGATTCCTAATTTCTACAATAGTGCCTGGCTCATAGCAGGTACTCAATAAACTTGTAACATCCCACAAGGCAGTATAAGAATTAAATGCCACAGAAGGAATAATTCTCTCTATCCCTGATGACTTCCTTTGGGTGGAAAGAGAACAGATGGTTATTCTGCTAGAGGTAAGTAGGGAGAGGGAAGCTTGTCCTAAGTTTCTGTCTTTCCCAAATAAAGAAAACATAGCATGAATACAGTGAAAGTCTTCTCTATGGCTTTTGTGCCACTAACACTGGTGATCACAGAGAGAGGGTCCTGAGTAGAAAGGCCATTTCCTATGCCCGCATTGGCCCCTGAAATCATCTTGTATAAGAACATGAAAAAAGAGGAACTAAAAATTCTCTACATCATAATATAAAGAGTGCCTCACATTAAGTTGGGTGAAGACTTGAGAATCATGGCTCCTTTAGTAAAGTGGGTTCCCTACCTAATTATTGCCTTAGAATTGTTTGTTCTTATGAGACATGTGTACGTGAGCACCAGGAGATCACAGCAAGTGTGATAATGAGAGGCTAGATCTTCATCCCACTTTAGCATAGCAATCTTCAAAGGTACTGGACTTTTGGTGCAAAATCCACCACGAATTTGTAGCCAGAGCTCTTGGTAAGGCTATCCATGACAGAAAATTCAGGCTCTGGGACACATGTTACCATGGATGGTTGCATCCCATGTACTGTGCTGGGAAAGGGGCCCTAGGACTAGAAGAAATTTATGGGGAAAGAAAGGGGGTTTCTTAGAGAGGAGAGACTGAAAAAAGTAAACTCTTCCTTTGAGGAGGAAGAGGGAGATGGACAGGCCTTCAGATTAAAAAAAAAATCAAAGGAGATGTGGTTTATATATACAATAGAATACTACTTGGCAATGAGAAAGAATGAAATCCTGCCATTTGCAACAACATGAATGGAACTGGAGGGTATTATGCTGAGTGAAATAAGTCAGTCAGAGAAGGACAGATATGATATGTTTTCACTCATATGTGGAACTTGAGAAACTTAATGCAGGATCATGGGGGAAGGGAAGGGAAAAAATACTTTCCAACAGAGAGGGAGGCAAACCATAAGAGACTCCTGAATGCAAAAAACAGACTGAGGGTTGATGGGGCAGTGAGGGAGGAGAGAAATGAGTGATAGGCATTGAGGAGGGCACTTGTTGGGATGAGTGCTGGGGGTTGTGTGTAAGCGACGAATCACAGGAATCTACCCCCAAAACCAAGAGCACACTGTATACACTGTATGTTTGCTACCTTGACAAGAAATTAAAACATAAATAAAGTAAATAAAATAAAATAAAATAAAAAATCAAAGGAGTGCCCATTAGCAAGGAGGCCAACTAGGAAGGGCTGAACTTAAAAAAAAATTGTTTTTGTTTTCTGTAGTAATAGCCAGTTTTAGAATTTATTTCTACATTATAATTTCCTCCAGGTATCCCTCAAATAACAAATATGTATAAGGCACTATCTATCAGTCACAATACTCAGTGTGCCAAATTTGATCCTCACTATCATCATCACTGTCCCCATTTTGAAGATAAAGAACCAAAGACAGGAAGAAATTAAATAACTTGATCATAGCTACACAAATAGAAAGTGACAGGGCCAGGATTTAGAACAGGGCGGCATGGCTACACACCAGGCACTCTAAACTCATTGCTCGGTTGCCTTTCTCATGCACCTGGCAGACTTGAGTGCGCGGTAAGGAGGCGATTAAGGGAAGGGACTCCCCCTCAGGGCACAGTAGCCTCCCCTGCTGTGTCAGTGTGGCTGCTGGCTGGCTGCACAGCCTGACCAGCAGCTCTGGAGTTCCTGGCGGGGCTGGGGCCGGCAAAGGAGCCAGAGACAGGGAGAAGCAGAAGTATACTTGGCACAGTTGGTATAGTGACTGATCTATAGTTAGTGCCTTGTAAATGTTTGATATTTGGGGGAGAACTAGAGGAAGTTATAAGGTAGAATTCAATCTTAAAACTGGCTATTACTCTAGAAAACAAAGAAAACCTTTTTTTTTTATCAGTTCAGCTCTTCACAGGTGGTCTCCTTTTCAGAGGGCACTCCTTTGCTTTCTTATCTGAAGGTCAGTCCATCTCTCTTCCTCCTCAAATGAAATGTTGCATGCGAAGCTCACACAAATAGGCATTCCCCCGAGACAAAGTAAGACAAACTCCCCTTGCCCCAAATGTATTTGAGGAAGGTAACTCTAGCCTAGGAAAGAGCACCCTCTACTGCGCTGCTAACATGCACAATAGGTGAATTTCAGCACCTGATATGTGTTAAGTGCTCGGATATTTGGGGCTGTCATTTCTTATCAAGTCGTGTTGAACCATATGTGACTATTGACTGTAAACTATTGATTGTAGATGATTTTTGACCTACCAAAATGGCAGTTTCACATCACTCAATTTATATTTTAACAATTTTTCTTTTCTTTTCATGTTTATTTTTGAGAGAGAGAGTGGGAGACAGAGCATGAGCAGGGGAGGAGCAGAGAGAGAGGGAGACACAGAATCTGAAGCAGGCTCCAGGCTCTGAGCTGTCAGCACAGAGCCCAAGGCAGGGCTCAAACCTATGAACCATGAGATCATGACCTGAGCTGAAGTTGAATGTTCAACCAATGAGCCAGCCACCCCGGCTCCCCATATTTTAACAATTAATATTAGTGTCCCACTCAGCTTCAGAACTGAGCTCCTTCAGAACTGAGCAGGGATGATGTACTTTTCCAAGCAGTGTCCCAGGGCCTCGTGCAACACTGGCTGCAAATGTGCACTGATGAAAAGCTTACAGAGTTGAACCAAGTGCGTGCCCACTTAGTTTGCCTGCAAGCTAATGAAATAGTGTAAGTTCATTAACTTCATAAAGAATTACTATGCATTCTTACTAGCTTGGTTGGTTAGCTGGTTGACACTTAGCCTTGATTTCTAGGATTCAGAAGTAAGATGGGAACATAATGTACCTCTGTCCCCACTTTGGTTGCCTACCTGGAATGACTTCAAAGACAAACTTCCCCGCTTCTTCTGGGTTCGTGGCGATCTCCTTGATTGTACTTCCTGGTAAATACATGCAACCCTGAAAGAGCAAAAGTTAGCTCTTTAAGATAAGCAGCAATTTGGTCACCTATAAACTAAAATTACGTTGAAGGACAGACAGGACAATGACAGGATAGGTGAGGGAGATAGGAGGAAAGGAGCATGAAAAGCTAGCATCCCAGTTTTCAATGGGGCCCTTCTGCTATTCAGGCTTCTGTCAAATTAAGTGACCGCTATCTGAGAGCAAGCTCGGTGCCTAGAGAGAAGAGAACAAGGTCTTGACAGAAGAATGAGGGGAAAGGATGCCATCACCAACACTTGCTTCTTCGTACTTTTCCAACCACCTGACTTCCTGGCCAAACCAGACATCTGATCTTTGTAAGCATGGCAAAGACTAGCATGCCTCACAGAGATAGTATGCAGAAGTAGTGTGGTGGACCGTTCTACCTGCCTGGAGGCCAAAGAGCCCACTGGGGACTGAACCATAGGTAACCATTCAAGAAGACGAGGGTACTTAGTAGCAGCAAGAACTGCTGAGCAGCACATTCCAAGTGTCTGCCCCTTTGCTAAGTACCTCGAATATATGATTCATTTAGTCCTTCCACCAACCCTCCCAGCAAGGTATCATTATACATATATTTACAAGTGAGGAAACTGGGAATCAGAAAGGCTCTATAAAATGTGCTCCAATGTCACAGAGCTAGTAAGTGACAAAATGGTAATTCATCTCAGAAGTGAGTTAAAGCTGAAGTGGTGGGGACCCATCAGAATAATGGCCCCTGGAAGTGGGGAGGAAGATCATGCATCCATGGCAGAGAGTGAAGGTGCAGAAGGATATGTGACCTCTTCTGTGTGAATATATTGTCAGAAAAAGAAGACGCTTCCACCATGTGTATGCTCAGTGCTCTCCCACTTACAGGGCACGGTCACATGCACTTTCTCATTAGATTCCCACAACAGTTTCATATCAGGAGCAAGGCAGAACTTGGCCCTTCTTTGCAGATGAGGAAACCAATGCTTTGGAAGTCTAAGTGACTAACAAAGGGACACAGCTTATTTGTACTAGGGTTAGCTTGTCAGAATTTACATCTCACTGGCCATGATAGCAGCTTGTCTGATTCTAGCTGAGGAAACACACATGTCTTTGGAACAGAGTGTGAATGGAGAGGATTGGCATCAGAGCATCTCTTAAAATCAAAAACAAACAGATCAGTCTTGAAAATTCCATGAGCAAATAAAACCAGTTTAGTCATACAAAGTTCAATTTCACTTACTTTGTAAGACAAACCTGACCTGGATTGTTCCTTGTTTATACCTCTGGAAATCATAAGCAAAACTTGACTTGTAATCACTGGCCAATTCCCTATCATTTAAGGAAATTCTAATATTGTAAGCAATCACTATGAAAAATAAACAGTCACTGCTTTCTCACTTAAAAAGCTGCTTTATGGGACCCCTGAGTGGCTTCGTCAGTTAAGCATCTGACTTCGGCTCAGGTCATGATCTCACAATTTGTGGGTTTGAGCCCCGTGTCAGGCTCTGTGCTGACAGCTCAGAGCCTGAAGCCTGTTTCAGACGCTGTGTCTCCCTCTCTCTCTGCCTCTCCCTGCTCAGTCTCTGTCTCTCACTGTCTTAAAAATAAATAAACTATAAAAAATATTTTTTTAAAAAGCCACTTTGTAACAGTATCTCCCTGAACATTATTCCACGTGTTGGTTTAAATGCTTCTAGTTTGCAAACTGTCTTTTTGATGTGTGCACAGAACATTTTTACTAATTACTACTATAGTGATTCACTGGTTTTACTTCTGTTATTTCTGAACTTTTGACAGTATAAGGGCAAGAGTCTTAAACTCTCAGATCAGCTCAGGAGCCTGAAAGAATAAATGCTTCTTGAGAGTCTAGAAATAAAAATGTCTAAGACTGAATGAAAAAAAGAGTAGAAGAAAAACAAGAAGAAAAGGATGAGGAGGAGGAATAGGAAAGAAGAGGAAGAGAGAAGTGGAGGAAGGGGTGGAGGAAGAGGGGGGAAGGAGGAAAGGGAAAAGAAAAATTGTCTATAAAAGGGAATTCTGCATTTTTCTACATTTCTCTAATTTTATTACTTAAAAATAGCTCCCACCTACATGATCCTCGTCATCTTTCAATAATATCAATGGCCTCAGGAAAAAAATGACCCTGAGATTGTGCAGATGGCCTACTTTGCATGATTACGGCATCAGAATAAAAAGCCATATTACTTTTAAACAAGAGAGAGCACTGCCAGAAGAAAAGGAAAGTATCATTTCAGAGGTGTCTGCCTATCCTAAATACCTCTCTACACTATTATTTGATATGTCCAAATCACTTTCATCTAAAAACAGTAAAAATAAAATTCAAAATATATTAGTACCATTTACTGAGCAGTTACTAGGTGCCAGGCTCTGTGCTAAATGCCCTGGATACACTATCATATTAAACCTTCATAAAAACTCTGGGAAGGGCAGACTGTTATTTTCCCCACTGGAGAGATGAAGTAAGGGTCAGAGAGGTTACTGAGCTGATTTAAGATCACAAAGTGGTTAATAGGAAAGTTATGATTCAGGGGCGCCTGGGTGGCTCAGTTGGTTAAGTGTCCAGCTTCGGCTCAGGTCATGATCTCAGGGTTCGTGGGTTCAACCCTGTGTCGGGCTCTGTGCTGACACCTAGCTCAGATTCTGTATCTCCCTCCCTCTCTAACCTTCCCCTACTCACGGTGTCTCTCTCTGTCTCTCAGAAATATATAAAAAACATAAAAATAAAAAATAAAAAAAAGAAAGTTATGATTCAAATCCCAGTCAGTGGAATTTCAGAATGACAAATAAGGCTTTACTTACAAGTCCCACTTACTTGCTGGAAGAAGTAGCCATCAGTTAAATTTATTCCCACCAAGACATAAATGACAAACTGTAAGTTCTTCCTCATTAAAAAAATTTTTCTTAATGTTTATTGTTTATTTTTGAGAGAGAGAGAGAGAGAGAGAGAGAGATGGAATACAAACAGGGGAGGGTTAGAGAGAGGGAGAAAGACACAGAATCTGAAGCAGGCTCCAGGCTCTGAGCTGTCAGCACAGAACCGGAAGCAGGGCTCCAACCCACAAGCCGTGAGATCATGACCCGAGCTGAAGTCAGATGCTCAACCGACTGAGCCACCCAGACACCCCTAGCTCCTTCTTATCTTGAGTACAACAGCCCTGAACATCATAAATGAAGAGAGGAGAGTGGGAAGCAGTAACAGAGACAGTAGTGGTGATGGGGACACTGATAGGCGGGGGGATTGGCCCCAGGCAGGGAATGTACCAAGTTGTCACTTTCACCCGCACAGCAAGTCGACGGGGGTGGACTCTGTACCGAGATGGAAGGAGGAGGGCACATATGCTGGAGGCCCCAAGTCCTACAGCAAGGAAGCACAGCGGACAGTCGGCAGTGGTGTGCTGGAACCCACTTACAATGGCTCACATGAACAAACTCTCACATTCTCAAGAACAGGGTGAGCCAGCCGTTAACCACAGCTGTTATCAAAAGTTAAATTATATAAGCTTACAATGAAATATTTTATATTATAAAAAAGTAATACCCAGAATTCATCACTTCCTAAGTATTTACTAGATTTTACTGTTAGTTCTGTCCGTGTGGTTATTTACGTCTATTCCATCTGTGCGGCAAAGGTACTCTAAAACATTGTGCTTTGCACGTCTCTTCTCAACTCTGTGTTCAGTGATGCTATGGTGGCAGCTTGAATCAGCCATGATGAGGTATTTACACCACGGAAATCGGCTAATTCTGCAACAAGATCAGCTCACCACCAGAAAGCCTTTTGTGAAACCCTTTCCCACCACTGACAGCCACCTGTGGTAACATCCCAGAAAGCCGGAGGTGACAGAAGGGGACAACTAAGTGAGGACTGTCTAGAACCATCATTGTAGTAGGGACTTGAGGGTAGTTTGCTGAGGTTCTGTTTTAAACAAATTTCCCCAACAAAGAACCTTTTGGAACAAGTTCTATCAAGATAAGTTTAGACTTACAGAGCATTATGCTATTAAAGCCGGACAGGCCTTGCTGAGACTTCAGGGGAAGAAAATGCACATCTACTGCCTTCTGTCGAGTCGCAAGCTTCCCAGGGAGTATGCACAAGAGTCTATCATATAGGTTCCATAATTTATGTAGTCATTCTCCTTTATTGAACATTACGTTCAAAGTTTCTCATTATAAACAGATGATACAGGGCGTCTGGGTGACTCAGTCGGTTGGGTGTCCGGCTTCGGCTCAGGTCATGATGTCACGGTTCATGGGTTCTAGCCCGGCATCAGGCTCTGTGCTGACAGCTAGCTCAGAGCCTGGAGCCTGCTTCAGATTCTGTGCCTCCCTCTCTCTCTGACCCTCCCCTGCTCACACTGTCTCTCTCTGTCTCTCAAAAAAATAAATAAAAAACATTAAAAAAAATTTAAACAGATGATACACTGCATGTATCTTATTTCTTTTGGATCCCTTCCTAAAACCAAACTGACTTGATGCAAGCATATGATATTTTGTTTTGGCTCTTAAAAATCTGGCCAAAGAGCTTTCTAGAAAGTTTCCAACTTATATGCATATCATCAATGTACATAAGAACCTTTTTCATCTGATTGCTCCAAGATTACTGGGGTTTCTGTTTGAGATTTTTTAAAGAGATAGAATATGTATGCATTCTTTTTAAATTTATAACTAATTTAGGAGTGTCTGGGTGACTCAGTTGGTTAAACATCCGACACTGACTTTTGCTTAGATCATGATCCTATGGTTCATGTTTGAGCCCCACATAGGGCTCTGTGCTGACACCTCAGAGCCTGGGCCTACTTCTGATTCTGTGTCTTCCTCGCTCTCTGCTCCTCTCCCACTTATGCTCTGTCTGTCTGTCTCTCTCAAAAATAAATAAAGATTAAAAATGTTTAACAAAAATAAATAAATTTATAACAAATTTATACCTAAGTTACAGAAAAATTAGAAAATGGACAAAAAAGAGGGAACTTAAGAATTGTGTGAAACTCCAGTACTCAAAGAGAACCACCATTAACAGCTCTGTGTATTTCTTTCCCAGCCTTTTTCCATTCATACAGATTCATTATTTTTTCCCTCAACAATTGGATTAGTACATACATCATCCCCTGTTGTAAACTGGCCTTTTTGGGTTTTGTTTTCAAAGCAATATTATGCATATGTTTCCATTTCAAGAAGTATTAATTTAGGACATTAACAGAAAAATTATATTCTATTGTATAGATGTATAAAAGTTTCTTGATATAACTTAGCCCCTACTACTGGGCATTGTTTTCAACATCATTATTATAAGCAATACCGTGGTAAAACTCTGCACAGGGATTTTTAATTCTCTACAGCAGTCTTAAGCAAACACTTTGGTTAAATTCCTAGAATTAGAAATGGAAGGTTGAAGATTTTGCAAATTTATTTATTTATTTTGAGAGAGAGAGAGAAAAAAAGAGAGAGAGAGAGAGAGAGAGAGAGAGAGAGAGAGAGAGAGAGAAAACCCCAAGCTATCAGCACAGAGCCCCATACAGGGCTTGAGTCCACTAACTCATGACATGAGATGAGGACCTGATTCGAAACCAAGAGTTGGATGCTTAAGACTGACCCACCCAGATGCACTGAAGAGTTTGCATTTTTAAAAAGGCAAGTATTACTCTCCAGAAAGGTTATACAGATTTTCATTTTATCAGCTGTGCATTATAATTCCTGTTCCCGGTCCTCACCAACACTAAGATTTCCAGAAAGGCTTTGCTAATTTGTTAAGGGAATAGTGATGTCTTGTTAGATTACATTGCATGTCTTTAATTATTACTGACACTGAACTCTTTTATATACATGTATTGATTTTTATATTTCTTTGGTAAATTGTCCATTTGTGTCATTTGCTCATTTTTTTATTGAGCAATTTGGAATTTTAAAAATAGATTTGAAAGAATACTTTGAATATTAAGAATATTTGTTTACCATATTCATATATATAATATTTTCTTTCTTGTTACTTGTATTTTCACTTTATGATGTTGGTTTTTAAGATACAGACATTTTTAGTTATGCAATTAAATTAGTGTTTCCCGTGTGCTGTCTTTGTTCTTATGCTATGCTTAAAAAACACCCACCTTCCAAAGATTATGCAGATAACTGAATTTTCTTCTAGGACTTTTATGAACTCTTTTTTTTTTTTACACTTAAGTCTTTAGTCCATCCAGAATCATGAATGGTGTGAAACATAGCATAGAAATATACCTTTACTTTTTCCTAAGAATTTAGCTAATGTCTGTAACTTGTATGTCATTTCTAGATGTTTGCAATGTCTATGAATCTCAAAACAACATTAAATGATAGCATTAAAAAGTATTTTGTTTTTTGGGGGGCACCTGGGTGTCTCCGTTGGTTAAGCATCTGACTTCAGCTCAGGTCATGGGTTTGAGCTCCGTGTCAGGCTCTGGGCTAACAACTCAGGCCCAGAGCCTTCTTCGAATTCTGTGTCTTCCTCTCTCTCTGTTCCTCCCCCTTCACTCTCTGTCTCTGTTTCAAAAATAAATAATAAAAATATTTTTTAAAGTGGTCTATTTTTAAACTTTTTTTTAGCTTATTTATTTTGAGAGAGAGACAGAGAGTGCAAGCAGGGGAGGGGCTGAGAGAGAGAGGGAGAGAGAGAGACTCCCAAACAGGCTTCACACTGTCAGCACAGAACGCAACACAGGGGCTCGAACCCATGAACCGTGAGATCATGACCTGAGCTGAAACTAAGAGCTGGCCACTTAACTGACTGAACCACCCAGACGCCCCAAAAGTACTTTACTTTTAATAGATTTTCCTTTACCTTAATGAAATAATTATGGATATATAAAAAGCCTATAAGGACATCCACTTAACTCTTATTTGTAATAATAATATAAAAACATCAGCCCAAATAAATTATAGAATGCCCATACAGTAGACTATTCTGCCACCATTAAGAATTACACTGTAAAAGGGGTGCTTGGGTGGCTCAGCCAGTTGAGCATCCAACTTCAGCTTAGGTCATGATCTCATGGTTCTTGGGTTTGAGCCCCACGTCAGGCTCTGTGCTGACTGCTAGCTCGGAGCTAAAGTCTGTCTTTGGATCTGTGTTTCCCTCTCTCTCTGACTCTCCCCTGCTCATCCTGTCTCTCTTTCTCTCTCTCAAAAATAAATAAAATATTTAAAAAATTTTAAGTACACTGTAAAAGAATATCTAATATTAACTCAAAATTTATTGTTAATTTTTAAATTAAAAAATATTATTATACTAATTTGTATTTAGAATATGTGAGTTTCTAAATGTCTATATATAGGAAGAGCTGGAAGAAGTGAGGATTTAGGTGGCTATTTCTTGCCAATGGGATAATTTTCATTTTCTGCTTTGTGCTATCTGCATCTTCTAAATTTTCTACCATGCACACATATAGCTTTTGTGATCAAAATATACATATCTATATAAAGTAAAATCTTCTTTCTAATACATTATCTTTTTACCCCTAAAAGCTTTTTAAAATTTTTTATATCTGAAATGAGTAATGGAGTTTGTCAAATGCTTCTTGCAGCCACAACTCAGGGGTTGTGTAGTTTTTCCTTATTTGACATATTGATCTTGACCTATTGATCTGATGTATTATATTAATAGATTTCATTTAGGGAAAAAAAAACATAGTTGGCATCCTAGAAGAAGCTTTACCTAATTATCCTAGGCTAGTTTAATCCTGAGAGGATTCTGAGTTCCCTCCTTCAGCAGTAAAGGAGAGAAGCTAGGATGTCCAATAATTTATTTAACCCTTGACATCAGTTTATGTTGTAACAAAACAGTTTTTACACATGCTTCTTATCATTTTGAGACTGTGATAAGTGCAGGCCAGGTAAGATTGTAGCGTTTTACAAAAGAAGAATGAAGGGCCCAGAAGAATGAAATAACTACATGGCCAGGAAAAGAACACAAGCCTGGACATATGGTACCTCTCACCATCTACACCTCATGGAAATAAACCCCACTGAGCTGTCCTTTCTGCTGATTTGGGAAGGCTAATGCACTAGTGCCACCTCCCTCAGTCTGCACAGGGGAAGACTTACTACATCAGCTACTCATGCACCAGTCACCACCATCTTTGCCTGTAATTGCTTGGCTCTGATAAGGTCTGGGTTGTTCATAAAGTAAAAGGAAGTCTGGCTACCAGGCACAGGACACTGAGCAAGAACCCAGTCTGTGGTGGGGTCTCTGGCCCTTCTCTAGCTGTTGCTGTGACAGACATCCACAGCCCTCAACTCTGCTTATCCAGGTGCTGCTGACGTGTCACAGATCCCAAGCTTATTCTTAAAGAGAACTGTCCTGTTCCAAAATGACTGTCTCGTTTCTTTACATACCCTGTCATCCACCTTCAATTGTTCTTACCCTTCTTGGGGCTTTTTTTCTGAATCCAGAAGGTTTTAGAGTCTCTCTTCCTTAACAAGCTCCTTCTGGCCAACCCCAATCTTCCACTTCTCCAGACTAGAGCTCTAGATGGGGTGGCCAGTCATCCTCATTGCTCCGAGACATGCAGTTTACACCTGGGGTCCCAGGGTAATTGTTAACGGCACCCTTCTTTCGTTTTCATGCACCACAATGTCCATGAAGAATCACTAGTTCCAAGATTTAGTACCAAAGTCCTCTTTGGCCCAATCCATTCCATCTGGAAATTCTGTTTGCTGTACTTTCCAAGTATACCCGGAACCTGATCATCTTCCTCTAGCCCACAGCTCCCACTGACATTCTAATTGACACAACCTCTCACCTAGATTACCATCATGTCTCCTGCCTCTGGCCTTGACTCTATTTTGAACACCATAGCCAGGGCCATCTTTTTATAGCATAAGCCAGAGAATGCCCCCTTTCTGCTAGGAACCCTGGAGTGCTTCTCCATAGCCCTCAGTGCAGTGGCCTTCTTTGCTATCTGTACTGTGACCCTCAAGTCCACCTGCCCCTCTCTAAAGCCATCTCCTTCCCTAGTTCTGCTGCCTCCACGTTGACCTCCTTGCTATTCCCAATGCACAGCAGACATGCTCCACCTCTGGGCCTTTGCATCGACTTTCCTCTCAGCCTGAAGTCCTCTTTCCCCAGAGACCCGCCGGGCTAACTGCCTCTTTTCCTCAGCCATACTGACCACCGTTTGTAAAATTGTACCCCATCCCCCAAATGGTTGCTCCCCCTTAACCCATTCTATTTTTTTTTAATTACTTCATGGAACTAGTCATTTCTAAACAAACCACATACTCTCCTTATTTATTACTTTCTGTCTTTCCCCTTATCTTCCATTTTCTACATGCAGAGACTTTTATCTATTTTACTCACTGGTTAATTTCAAGTATCCAGAGCAATGTCTGGCACATAACTGATGTTCAATAAATAGCAGTCTATCGAACAAACCAATTTGCCTGAACACAAATCCATTGTCTCTGAGCCGTCATACACCGCGTCACCACCATGTCCATGTCACCTATCATCTCTGCGACTCAGTTTAGGTGCCTAAAAAGTGTGAAAAAGAGAGAGGGAACACCTCTCGGATGGATGAAGGTCTAGTCCTAGGGAGAAGGCCTGCGGGTGCCTCCCCCACCTGGGCGCACACACAGGGGAGCCCTGCCAACGGGGACCAATAGCCTGGCTGGTACCTGGGGCTTCACGTCCTCTTCGTCCTTGTAGTAGTAGAGCTGCTGCGCCCTCAGCACAAAGTATCTCTGCTGCCAGTTCTTCACGATGGACCTCTGCTTTTTCAGCCAGCCCATCTTGATGGGCCTCTCCAGCGGGTTGGGGGCAGATGGTTGGTGGAGAGCAGCCATCTGCTCGCCGGTCATCACGCTCCTGGACCGAGCTATGGAGAGGAACAGACAGGCAGACTGGCTGAGGGACATGAAGCTGCTTGCAGAGAGTGGGCGCCGAGGCCACAAGAGGAAGCCCCAGGGGGCCCTCCTAGCCAGACCCGGCTCACGGGGCCAGGCTAGCAGGGGGGACGAAGCCCCGAGCCCCCGAGAGGCAGCCGAGGGGCCTGCTCCGGGTGCAGGCTGGCCAGGGACTGGGAAGCCGGTGACAGCCGGAGGCCCGATGCGTACGCAGTCCGGAGCCCGAGGCCGGCCCCGTCATTCTGCAAAGAGAAAGGCTGGCTGGAGCCTTCTGAAGAGGAAGTGGCCGCAGCATCTGACAGAAGGTGCTTCCTTTTTCCTGCGTGGGAGTCGGTATCTGACAAGAGAGAAAACAGTGCCCGTTCGGACGGTTCGGGGACTCCCACGCAGCTGCCGAGGCAGCCGGAAGCTGGCCGGGCACTGTCCCCAGGGCAGGAGCTGGCGCGCCCGCTGGGACCTCGTCATCCAGCAGCTTCCCGCCCCAGCAGACCCTGAACCCCCTGCCCAGTCCACGCCCCTAATGTGCAGGAAGCTGGCACCTCCTTGAATGCTCCTGCCCAGTGTCGCTCTGTCCCCTGCCCTCTCAGAGTGTTTACAGCCCTTTATGCTCGACCAGGGGCCTCACTGTAGCTGCCTTCCTACCACGGGATCAGTCAGATGGGCCCTTCCATGCGCTGACGACACACAAGCACTGGAAAGGAAAATGAATCTGCCAGAAGAACGCAGAGGGGGAATTTGAATTCAGACCCTCAACCCTCGGTGTCACGCAATTGGCTTTTGTTTTCACATCAGAACTCTGCTGTCACTGGATCAGATTCATGGGTCCGCAGCTTGTCTCCCCGGTAACTCCCAGGCAGATAACTGTCTCCTTTATTTCCCTCCCCAGCAATCCGTCAGCAGGCCTGTGGTTCTGCTGGACATGTCCTCTGAGCCCCACCTCCCTTCTTTCCCTGCCAGCTCTGCAGTGCCCTTCCACAGAGTTCCGCCACATCAGAGTGCCCTCCCAGCCACGTGCTGCCAGTCCCAGTGCCTGCACTTCTGTCCTTGCTGGAAGAAGTCTCTGTCTTGCAGCCCCTTTCTTCAGGATTTGCGGGTCTGCGAAACCTTCTTGACGTAACTGAACACAGCCAATTTCAGTCTTACCCATTTTACCAGCCTGGTAGGAGACCAGCTCTTCCTTTCCTGGCTCTTAGACCCTTGAGTACATTATACAACTTCTCTGAGCCTCAGTTTCCTCTCGTGTTAACAGGATAATAGTTCTATGGAATTATTGTAGAGATTAAACAAGCTAACATATATAAAAATATATAACTTGGACAGTACCTGGTCCAAGGTAAGCTGAAGTCACTTGTTAGTTTTATTAACAAGTGATGGTACTTCCTACTACAAGGTTGGAGATCATCTCTGACAGCTTCCTAAACTTCCCTCTGCATTTCAAAATGTTGCTATATAATCAGCTTCTTCTCTTCCTTCATTCCTATCTTTAATGCATTGAATTGACTACTTTTCCTATTGCTTTTGATTCCTTTCTATCTCCTTCTAGGCCTGTGGTTTTCAAACTTTTTTTTATTCTTATGGCATACTTCCAAATATCAGAATTTTATATAATTGTATTCAGAGGCATCCCCCTAATGACGTGCTTTTTCCCTTCAGCCCTGAATTGCTGTCTGAAGGGGACTGGGTTCCTTGATCCCACAAGGAGCCTATGTTCCTGTCACATACATTGTGACTTGTAGTGACAACTCCCCTCCCACCAGGGACTGGAGAGATCATACCATGTGGTACACCAGAGGACAAGGTATACTTGATTCCTCCTCTTGTTAGACAGACATCATCTTAACAGTGCATAAACTCAGTTGTAGTAAAAAGTAATTTGACATTTTGATGACAATTTGGCAGCATACTTGCCAAGGGTTTGCTTTGTATTAGTGTGTCTTAGCACCCCAGTTAAGAGTTTTATCTTAGCGGTACCTGAGTGGCTCAGTCGGTTAAGCATTCAACTCTTGATTTCAGCCCAGGTCATAATCTTACGGTTAGTGAGGTGGAGCCCTGCATTGGACTCTGTGATGACAGGGTAGAGCCTGCTTGGGATTCTGTCTCCCTCTCTCTTTCAGCCCCTGACCTACTCATGTTCTTTTTCTCTCTCAAAATAAATAAACATTTTAAAAAAGAATTTTATCTTAGATCATGCTCCTCAGTTAACTACTGTCTTCATGATCCTCCACCTGTAACTCAAAGGACAGCCACTTTGAAGCTAGTCACGTACTCTAAGTCTGCGTAAATGATCTAAAGGAATGATAGGAGGGTCTTGGCAGGAATACAATGGAAGGAAGGAATTTGAAGAACTGTATACAGCTCTGTCTCACTAGGTCAGAGACCATTACTTGCAAAGACTCCTATCTGTCCTAGAAAGAGGGTAGACTGTAGGCAGAAATGAAAAGAATGGTTCACACACACCATTTTTTAAAAAATGGAAGAGTAAGGCATTCCAGCAAATTCAAGGGAGAGGGGGGTGTTCTCCTTTAGCTTAATAGCTTCAGCATAACCTAGCCCAATGTGACCATTCACCTGAAGCAGCATCAGACTTGGGAGGGAGGACCACCTTCCTAACAGGGAGCATAACAAGGAGGCTTTAGTTTGCTTCTGAACTGATGTCATCATATAAAGCCAGCCCAAGAAAGGAAAGAAACAAGCAGATGTCGCATGATGGTTAGAAGGATTCAGGCATCCTGAGCCACTCCCAGAGACCTAAATAAATTGTTAGAACCACTATGGGAGAAACCAAAGGTCTCCAACAGCATTGAAGGAGTGGGATGGAGGAAACAGAAACCAAAAAGACACTAAAATTGGAGAGAATTAACTCAGCAGAGAACTTAGTTGCTGGGATATTAATCTGTGGTTAGTTCTGTGAAATTTTTTATGCTCTGTTGTGGCAAAAACAATGACAAAATGAAACACATGAAAACAAAACATCCCCTAAAAATATCTGTGTATTATAGAATGGCCTGGTAAAGGCAAGAAGAGGGATGGAGAGCTTATGTTCTCAGACCTGGCCAACAGGGACTTTGATGCCCTTGTGCCTGGTAGGCAGCCGCCTTGTCTGCCTGCATATGGTCAAGACCTTGACTAACCATCTTTTATATTACAGAAATGATACCATTCACCCACACATTCACCCAATGCTTCTTGAGTACCTGTTTTTATCCTCATTGTGAGTGGTATGACTACACACCACAGTTCGAATGTGGATAGCTCTGTACAAGCCTCCATAAGGCTAGAAGTAGGCTAGGGCTCCAATGAGCCAGTGGCTAAGGCGAAGGGAGCTTTCTGTCCCATGTCAGAGCTATCTCTCACCTTGGCCTTCAGCACTGCTCACCAACCAGACTTATCATGAGATGATTTAAATATCAGGGAAGGAATCCTGGTGGGCTTTAAGTTTGACTTGTTTTTGGCTAAATTTCCTTGTTAGCTCCTGTGAACAGTGTCTCTTCTTTGTGGGTGTGACTTGTTCCCAGATAAAGTAAACAAAGAAATCTGTTACTATTAAAGGAGCTGTTTCTCATAATGAAAATAAAAACTGTGATAAACTTTGCTTGTGAGCCAGTCATTGCACACTGAGTGCATGCTCCCAGCCCTGAGGGAAGGAGATCTGAGCCAGGCTGTGGGCTGGAGAAGGGGCTGCAGACAGACAAGGCAAGGCAGGAAGTCAGAAGGCAGTTGCTAAGCATTTACAGAAAACTCTGGGGAAGTGGGAAATGAGAGCTTCCATAAAATCAGAAACATACTCTTACTTTAGTAGAGAGAGAGAGAGAAAGAAGAAGCCCCTAATACTGTGCTAGCAAAAACAGTATCCACTTTCTGTGAGTGGCTATGTACAGGCAAATGAATTAAAATATATTAAATTTAGTTCCTCAGTCACACCAGCTACCTTTCAAGTGCTCAGTAGCCCCACGTGGCTCATGGCTACAGTATTGGATGACACAGATAGAGAACATTTCCATCATCACAGTAAGTTCTAGTGGTCAGCATTTTCTGGAATCTGAGCCTTATATTACTAAGCATGAGACAAAAATGGACTATAAATGGTGGGGCAGCATTTCACCAAATAGAAAATCAAGCTAGAGGTCCCTGAGAAGAAGTGGCTTCAGGTGCCTGAGTGAGGAACTCAGCCTTGATCTGAGAGGTAATACGGAGCGACTTCATGTACCTTGGCAAGGGAGGTGCATGAGAAAATATAGATGACTTATGTAATAGTGCTGTGTATGCTGAAGTTATGGGAGGGCACAGAAAAGAAAAGAGAAATGGAGGAAGGGCCACATGATGTTTCTGCAGTAGAAGTTAGCTACTCTCTCTCCTCAAGTCAGAGCAAGAGAAAATTCAAGACATAAATATAAACAGAAAGTCATCTTGGGAAGCATTAGCGCTTCCTTTCTTCATCTTCCCATCTTCTGATCCCTAACCTCACCCCCCCGAAACTCAATCACAAAATCTTTTACGGTCAACTTTTGAGATATTTCTTCTAATCTGGTCTCAACCCCTGCTTCAGTTATATTCTATTTTAGATGGCTTTGAATCTATGGGTAAGATGCTAATAATTTATTCAAAGCTCGATATTTTCTCAATATGTTGATATGAGCAGTGCATTAATCTGAGAACCATGTTTAAATGGCTTTGAGAAGGGAGTAGAATATACATGCTTCACCCCCGCAGAAACCCTCTCTTGAGCTGCAGACCCATCTATCCAATTGCCTGCAAGCACCTCGGTAGGAATCTCAAGGTCACCATGTTGCTAGTAAATGTATCACCTTCCCCTCCTTACCTCCACCATTCCCTTTGCCTTGAACCCACAAACACACCCAAACCTGCTTTACCTGCCCTGATCTCCACGATGTGTTGTGAGTGATGTCTTTCCAGATAGTCAACTAAACCAGAAAACTGCCCCATTCCACAGTCCCCACAACCAACAATTCCCTGGCTCTGATCCAGCCTTCCTCTCTACTCACCTCCCTCATGGATTTTGTGGACCCTTCTATTCTCTTTCTGGATTTCCACAATAGTTCTTAATGTGTCTCCTCTCCTACCAGTTTCACCTCTAGTCCATTGGTGACATTATCTATGACATGGTCCTTCTAAAACACAAATCTTCTCATGTTATTCTCTTGCCTAAAGCCTCTGAGGACTCTCCAACCCCTTCATCATAAAATTTGTGGACTAAACTCTCTACCAGGAGTTCAGAGTCCGTGTTTTTCCTCCAACATTTCCTGTTCCTTCTCCACACACACACTGCACTTCATTTGCCACAATATGATATCCTCTTTGCTGAAATATTCTCCCTTCCCATCTCCAACCACCCCTAATCTGACCTTTGGAAAGCTCTTGTTCATCCTTCAAGACTTACTTTAGGCCACATCTCCCAAAAGAAGCCTTCCTGTCAGATGCAGTCACTCCCCAGGCTCTGTTCTCTCTTAAATGGGGACACATGTCCATCAAAATACTTCTCATCCAGGCTGGTTCTTTCTCTTACTCTGTTTTCCCTCCTCACATATACTCTAAGGACATAGGGGCACTTCATTTGGCCTTGCTTATCTTTGTGTCCCCAGCAGCTAACACAGTGCCTGCCAAAGAGAAAGCAGAGGGCACAGGCTTCCATATATGTAGCTTTGGATGAGTCATATTCGATCTCTGAGGATCAGTTTCCTCCTCTGTGAAATTGTGATAATGATATAAACAGGCAGGTGGCTTGTCTATAAGAATGAATAATGATAGGTAGACAGGCCCAAACCACTGTCTGCTTCTTAGAATGTGGGCATTAAATTAAAGTTATTATTAAAACTGACTCAATTTTATGTTAAGTGGAAGAAAAGACGGAGATGAAAGAAGGGATGAATGGAAAAAGAGAGAGGGAAGGAGAAAAGGAAAAAGGGAAGACTAGCATCCGCCAACATTCCAGGTGCAAATCCAGGAGCTACAGAGGAGAAAGACAGAATAGGAGAGGCAGTTGTGAGGTGAACCACTAGACCTCAGCATCTGGCCAAACAAGGAGTGGGAGGCAAAGACTTGTGTGAGCTTTGGGGTTACCTGGACTAAGGTAGCCTCCTCCACCTGTTCACGTGACATACATTGGCTGAGCATGTGGTGTGCACCAGGAATCATGTCCAGCTCTGGGATAGAAGACCAACCAGACACAACCCTGTCCCCAAATCGCTCATGGGTCTGGGAGATCTGGTCGTAGAGGCAGGGAAGGAGGCCAGATTACAAAGTGGGTTTGAACAGGCAGGGGAATCCAGTTCCTGGCATGGTTAGATGCAAGTCTGGACCAAGAGCTGTAGACTTCCCCAGGGCTCTGGTGTTCACCGGTAAAGCCTGCAGATTAAGAAAGAGGTTAGAGGGAGAGCGAATGCCAGGAGATTGGAATGACATGAAAAATCTCAGATCTGAAAAGTAGCACAGCATATGTTCAGAAACCAAAAAAAAAAAAAAAAGGCTGGGCACACAGGACCAGGACACTAGCACAGAGGGACATGTTTTTAAATTAAGCCTATGGAGATAAACTTAGGTACGAGACAGAAAAAGGTTTTCCTTGGGACTTTAAAGAGAGTTTGGGGAAAAGGAAGTGCAACAAGAAAATCCATTATCACCAAGAGTTTGGGGATGGAGCAAGGGCTACTCCCTGGAAGGGCAAAATGAGAGGAGAGGGGCTGTTGTTCTGTGCCAAGCAAAACCCAGGGCCAGTTCAGGCCCATTTCACATCCCTGGGCCAGGAGCAGTCTTTGGGGAGCAGATGGTCCCTTTGAGTGGAGAAATAGGTTCCTCTATTTCTGGGAGGATGGATTCAGCCACACACAAGGGTGATAGCTTGATGAGAGGAACACCAGTGGGTTTCAGCCCTATTCACCCTTTCTGTCAAAGCTTTTGTACAGTTCACACTTACACAACGTTATATGTTCTGCAAGAGGTCATTTAAGGATATAAAGCACCATTCAAAAGCTAGAGGTTCTTCTTAAAGAAGTATTTGAGTTTCTGGTCTCAGAAAGGTATATACCTCTGAAAGGTATATTTGACTACAAAGATAAGCTGGAGGCCCCATGGCCTCAGGGATAAACATCTTTGTGCTTTTATCTCATGTCTGCAGGCGATAAGTTGCTGGAGCTATAGAGATTCTTGAGTGCAAGAACCAAGTCTTCTTCATTTCAGGAACCTTACAGTGTCTGGTGCAGAAAAGTTAACTGGGAGGCATGAAGAAAGTAGAGAGGTATATGTGTGCATGTGTGCATGAGACAGGGGTGTGTGTGTGTGTGTGTGTGTGTGTGTGTGTGTGTGTGAGAGAGAGAGAGAGAGAGAGTTATGGAGAGAAAATAATATTGAATAATGTTCAAATAAAAGATTCATAGCTTGGATTTTTAACAACAAAGCATCCTATCTTTCTCTCATATCTTTAATGAACCAATCAGAAAATTTTATTGGGCATTTCTTATGAGCAGGGCGCAGTGCTGGGTAATGGGCAGGGTTTAAAAATTAGAGGAAAACCTCTAAATTAGGGTTGAGACTTGTAGGATTTCAAATATTTACTGTGCACCCTCACACACAGATGTGTCACCACCCTCTGTGGCCGATGGCTGCCCTAGTCTCAGTCCTAATTCTTGATGACTTCAGCCATGTCCCACTCTCCTTGTATAAAATAGGGAGGTTCATAATTAGTCACGAATCAAGAAGTCTTAAGGGGAGATTAGCATCTAGTTGAGGCTTTCTTTCTGGTAAAAGTAGAATGAGAGAAGAGTAGCACTGATGAAGAAAATGGAATCAAAGCTCAACCATCAACAAGTAGGTTCCCAGGAGCCAGCGGTTTTACCAGTTTCTTCACCAATCTAAACACACCTCCTAGAAGAGCATCTGGTTAAATGAAGTTTCCAAAAAAATATTTGTTAAGTGAAATAAACATTTTAGAATGAAAACCAAGCCAGTATCAGGTATTGTATGTATGTAATAAATATTAGCCAGTTTACCTGTTCTTGGGATTTCTAGATGCGTTCACATGTGCCCACTTCAGCAGAGTGGGCCAATAGAAGATAGAAAGCCTGATCTTATAATGATGTGCATCTAGAGTGCTATATTTATTGAACATTTACCACGTGCCAGCCACAATGCAAACACTTTATGTTTCATTTAATGCTCATGCTAACACTTTATAGGCACCACCATGACTGTCTTATAGACAGGATCATCTCTGTCTAACAGATAAGGAGCTGAAGCTCACAGAAGTGAAATGAATGGTTCCAGTTATACTGTTAGAAATTGGACTTCAAAGCCCGATGTCCATATGGAGACTACACTGCCCACATGAAGCATGTGTTCTAGTGGTAAAGAGAAGCACCTAAATTGAAAACCAATGTGTACCAGTTCACTGGGTCCAACGGTAAGTGAGAAGTGAAGAAGAGACAGTGCTACCCTTGCTCTGGACAAGGGAGCAAAGGCACTATTCCTAGCTCTTCACGTGAGACACCTGCTTCAGCCTCTATCCATCTTGCCTCAATATTCTGCATAAACAATTTTGTGCTGCTGACCACTGTAGGCTCTGTAAGCCTCAACAGGTCTTGAGAAAACAGTCACAAAAAATGGTATTGAAAGCTCAAGCCCATCACTGAGGCTGTGCTGACATCCTGACGGGAAGACGGATGGATTAGGTGGTCCAGCCATGTGTCGCCAGGTCTCTGCCCAAGCTCATTTGAAGAGACCTAAGGATTCTGACCAAAGCCCAATGTGACTGAGGTACAGGAGGGAGAAGCTAACCCAGGCCAGCCCTGCACTCGGGCCCACACCTCAGTTCACAGCTGGTGGTCACCCAGGCTGAGGAGGGAGCTGCTGGAATGCCATGCAAACCACGTGAAATGCATGCGCGTGCACACACACACACACACACACACACACACCTGTGCGGTTACCACACTTTGAGAAAGACGGCCCTCCTAGAAGAAAGGTCTTTTAACGTCAGAAGCTCCAGGCTCACTTTTTTTTATTCCTTTTCTCTTTTCTCTTTCCAAGGTGAACTGCCTTCCATTTTAAAGAATCCACCATTCAGGGAACATGGGAAACTTTTAAAATCTTTTCACTTTCAAACCTGGCATTTCAATTTCAGGAAAAATGTATCCTGTGATTACCCTCCTAGATTCTTCTTTTAAGCCTAAGCTTCATTTTTAACTTTAGCATGAAAAACTTTGCCACCTGCCAAAAGCCACAAGGCATAAGATGAGGACAGCCAAGGGGATTTCTCTCTGCACCTGAAATGAGACAAACTGACCTAACCTAATTCAAAGAAATCTCTAAAGATTGTTTTCTGAATGCCTGACTCCATTCTCAGGAGCTGGGTAGGTTTAATTTTCCCATGCTCTATAGTTTGTAGACATGTCCTTCATTTCAAAAATTTTTTTAAAGTTTATTTATTTATTTGGGAGGGGGAGAGAATCTCAAGCAGGCTCCATGCCTTCAGTGCAGAGCCTGACATGGGCCTCGAACCCACAAACCATGAGCTCATGACCTGAGCTGAAATCAAGAGTTGGACAATGAACAACCAACTGAGCCACCCAGGTGCCCCTGCCTTTTGACAAGTAAGCATTTCAACCTAAAAAAGGCAAATTCTGTTTTGGAAAGACACTTAGGCCAGATCACTGTCTTTTGCAGGAAGAGGTTAAAAATGTGGTCTCAGTAGCAATATGAAGCAGAGAGAGAGAGTGAGTGAGAGAAGAACAGGGCGTGGTGTCAGAGAAGGAGGTGGGGCCGAGAGAGGGGGAAGGGAGGGATAAAAGTGGCTTCCTGTGTCTCAGGCTTGCAAGGTCTCCTTGCACTTACAAATGCTCTCAACCCAGGGCCACCCCTCTGGTCCTTGGACCTTGTATGTTTTGTAGGAATTCAGAGTGCAGTTGCCTCTTGTGGGTGTGTGTCTCCATCCATTGCAATAGTTTAAGATCCCCCTCCTTTTCTATCTTTGCATAACAGGAAGCCAAGTGTAATAACAAGATGCTTGCAGAATTGTGAATGCTTCCTACTCAGCACTGCCGGGACTGCCTCTTCCTCAGCACAAGGTGAAGTTGAGATTTGGCAATCAGGTGGTAAATGTATCTTGGGTTGACAACGTGGCTGTTTGCGTACAGAAGCCAACTGCCTTCCCAGACGTTAACGTAAGAAAGGACTTTGCGTCATGTAGGACTGTGGGACAATTAGCGCAGCAAATCTGCTGGTTGCTCACATGGTGTGCTAAAGCAAGAAAGGGACTTAGGAGAACTATTGATCCTTCTATTGTCACTGCTAATCATTTTTTCTAGTTAAAAGTTTTGCTTAGTCACTAGCATTCGTAAGTAAATAGCACATTCAAATGTTTGATGTATTTGTATTTTATAAGCCCAGATGAATTCTAGGGCTCCAGTGTTTCACGGCAGCGATCCAATGCTCAAGACTGGCACCCATAACCAAGCCCAGGGCTACCCATCCTATAGATGTCACTCCATTCCGTTCCTAGAACCTTCACCTGGTCTTCAGTGATTTTTAACTTTGCAGTCCTACTAAGGATGGGAACAATGAACAATTCTTGCAGTGGGATGGGCCTGGCATACAAGTCATGCTATGTTTCTCTTATTCTACAACTTGATAAAAAAAAAGATTCGATTAAAAACTGAGGCAATTAGATTATGGATAGAGGATAGATGATACCAAAAAAATTATTAATGAGTTTTGCTAGGTGTGATCAGTTAATCAATGTTGTTAGGAAAGAAAATGTCCATATATTTTTTTAAGTTTATTTATTTGTTTTGCAAGAGAAAGAGAGAAAGAGAAAGCACAAACACGGGAGGGGCAGAGAGGAGAGACAGAATCCCAAGCAGACTCCATGCCATCAGTGTAGAGCCTGGCATGGGGCACAAACTCACGAACTGTGAGATCATGACCTGAGCCGAGATGAAGAGTTGGAGGTTTAAATGCCTGAGCCACCCAGGCACCCCAAAAATGTCCATATTTTTAAAAGATGTATACTTAAGGATGAGGAATAAAATTACATTACAAATTAGAGCATTAGGGAATTGCTCTAAAATGTCTCAGCAAAGCAAAGAAAAGAAAGAGATAGTTAAAGGAAATGTGATAAAATCTCGATAACTTTAATTTCAGTAATGGACATACAGAGGAGTTTACTGAACTTACTCTCTATATTGGTGTTTGAAATGTGTATATAATAAGAAATCTTTTTCAAGATTCTATTAAGTTTTCAAACGTATATTCTATTGGGCTTTTTTTTCCCCCAAACATAAACTATTGCCCTGAACTTCAACTTGCTCATTTTCCCAGGCCTGCATTCCCAGACCTGTTAGTTATTCTTCTGAGCACAGCAGAATGATCCTACCCAGATGTTGTACCACACATGGACACATTCTTCCCGGACAGACCCTGCCCCTCCATTCCGCTATGCTGTCACTTATCACTTAATGAAGGGGGAGAAGAGGGATTCCTGATACTTCCAGTTATGGATCATATCTCCCATAAAGTCAACTTTTACCGGAACTGTTAGTGGTGGTGATGGTGGGTGCATGTGTGTGTGTTCACATGTATATGTGCACATGTGTACACACACACACACACACACACACACACACACACACACACTTCCCCAGCATAAGGGGAGGAGGAATGGACAGCCCCACCTTGAAAAACAGCTGTGGTAAGGATACCAGAGAGACTCCATCTTGTATAGCAATTCCTTCTGACGAGGGGGGATGTCTGGGACTTCTGAGGCTTAGTACAGGCTCAGTGGGAAGAAAGCAGTGACTGCTTATCAGTGTTTGCAATGACGGAAGTTGGAAAAAGTGATAGTCCGTAGGCCGCCACTGCAGCATGATAGATGGCCTGCTTGATCTTTGCTCCCCTAGCCGTGGGGTTGAAAGGCAGGCAACATAGGGTAGAGAAGGTGTATCCGATGGGGCCTCACAAGACCTGGGTTCAAGTTCTAGCTCAGACACAAATTATCTGTGTAATTCTCTTGGCCTTCCTAAGCCTTTGTTTCCTCACTTATAAAATCAGAGGATGAAAATAAAGCAGCATCTTGAATGCATTTCCAACTCTAAATGTTTTCTGGTTACCTGTAAAACATCCATCAGGCACCTGATTTGCATTGTAATCCCATTTTAGGCAAGACAAGTCTAACTTAATTTGTCAACTCAGGTAGGACTCTGGATCTGATATCAAGAACACAGGCCTCTAACAATGCATTTATTTAACTGATTAAGAAAAATGGAATTGGCAAAAGACATAATCTGGGCGATTTTATCCAAACACAGGTGGCATGGCATGTCCCTGGGTAGAGTGTTTGTGACTTTCATTATTAAGCTAAAGACGATCCCCTGAGAAGTCAGTGATAATACAGAGCAGGAAGCACAAAGACAAAAGCTACTGTGACTGTTAATCAGGGACTGACAGTTCAACAGAGCTGTGTGGTCGATTTCTTCTGTAGCAATATCTTAGCTCCCAAATATTATGGACCCATCATCTTCTGGATATATCTCTCTGACTCTAAACCAGACCTTACATATCAAACAAAACCTGCAAACACATCCACGCTCTTTCAACCAAGGAAACCTAGAAACTGAGTTAAGAAGATAATAATGTATGTGTATTAGGTTTATTTATAAGGATATTCTCTACAGCACCATTGTTTAAAAAATGTAAACACTAAAAGTCCAACGACACGGAATCAGTCGGAGGAAGTATGGTATGCCCATAAAGTAAAATACTACGTAGACCTAAAGACGATGCTTTATAGGGTTAAAATCATGTGGGTTATATATTGTTGGGTTAAAAATCACTTGTTCCAAATAGTACATAAAAGGTGACTCCGTTTTGTTAAAAAAAAAATTCACATGCACACCCATGTACACCCACAGGGTAGCATAGGAAAATTATAAACACAAATGTGGTATAGCACAGAAAATTGTCATAGCAAGAGTCGCACCAGACTGGTGTAGAGTTAAAGGTTATTTTCCTGAGAGGTGGGAGTATGGGGAGTCTTTTTGTCTTCTCTTTGCTGTCATTTTTGTAAATAAAGAAAACAAAAATCATTTGTAATAGCTCTGTTAGCTTTCTCTTCAATGACGTTTGGGCTGAGTCTCCCAAAATGAAAATTTTAAGACTAAACTGAATCAAGAGAGAGAAATCACTAAGGAAACTCTTTCCCAATGTTAGGAAGAATTTATATAATCTAAACCAGAGTGAATTCCAAAAGTTTTGAAATAGAACATTTCAGGAGCTATGTCATCCTGGGAACAGACCCTGCCCTGACTCATGGGATTATTTGCCAGCAGGATACAATATATACGTGATCCTTTATGAAATGGAAAGTAAGTATAGATTTGCTTTATTATTATCATTAATGAGAAGAACTTCTGAAGAGCTTCATTGCTACATATACAATGTGAGGTGGTTTAACCAGAAGCTTGCTAAGTCCTCCTTGACCCCAAATTCTTCTCTTCTCTGTTCATGGGCAGTTTCTATGAATACCACAATGCATGCAAAGTTTTAAGTTGGAGCAAAGGGCAGCAGAAATGAGGGCTTCATTATCTGGGAAAGAATAAGAGAAAGCACTCAGGGAAGGAAAGGGATCAGTATGGCTGGAAGCTGTCAGCCATCACAGGAACCATAAATCTGAACATGTTCTTTGGGGCTAAGCAGGAGCAGGCCCTGGGGAAAGAGAAGAGGCAGTGCGAAGGCCAAAGGGAGCCCAGGGGATGCTCTGAGGGAGCCCCGAAGGAAGAACCACCTAGAGTTTCAGGCGGTTTAACCTCATGGCCTAACAGACCCATTTCCAAATCTTCACTGAAATGACCAAAAAATTATTCAGTAACAATATGGGAGAATGTAAAATGAAAGCAAAAGTAGGGGTACCTACTGGGTGGCTCAGTTGATTGAGCATCTGACTTCGGTTCAGGTCATGATCTCACAGTTCGTGGGTTCGAGCCCCACATCAGGCTCTGTGCTGGCAGCTCAGAGCCTGAAGCCTGCTTCAGATTCTGTGTGTTTCTCTCTCTCTGCCTCTCCCCTGCTCATGATCTCTCTCTCTGTGTCTCTCAAAAATAAATGTTAAAAAAATGTTTTAAATAGAAAGTGAAAGTAAAGAAGAATGCTGTCTGCCTGCTATTTGGGGGAAAGGGTGTTTCTGTAAGACTCAGGAAGGCAGGGCTGCCCAACAGGCAATGCAGTAGAAGTGGAGGAAGAGCCGCCCGCGCAGAAAGGAAGGTCCTGGGAAGCATCTGCACCGACTCCTGAGACGGGCACTGGTCTTCGAGACGGGGAGCCATGGACACCCCAAGAGCCACTTCAGGAAGTGCTCAGTGACCAGAAGCCTGGCTGGGGCATGTCATTTCCAGCTTACCCCAAGGGCTGAAAGTCCAGCCAGAGAAAAAGTGATGGCCCCATCCTGCTGGCTCCTGAACTGGGTCACTGTACCAGTGAGAGTAAGGGACACTTTTTCAACTCCTCTGGGAGCATCACCAGGAGAAAAAAAGGAAGTTTCCAGAAGTGGAGCCACTCTCCCTACACTGGATGCTTTTTAAAAAGTTACAGTGTAAGCTTATCACAGGGCCCAGCAATTCCACTTCTAGGAATCAACTCCTGAAGAAGCGAAAGCACATTTCTCGAATGTAAATGCCCCCAGCAGCATTATTCTTAATGGTCAAACTGGAAACAATCCAGAGTCCATCCAGTTTGAGGGCAGGGACGGACTGCATATGGGCAGGAGGAAAGTTCCCGGGGTGACGAAAGTGTTCTAAAACAGGTTTGTGGTGATTGCTACACAGCACTATAAATTTACTAAAAGTCGTCGAACTGTATACTGACAGTGGAAGAATTTTATGGCATTGCACCATAAAACCTTGTACCTCGGTAAACTTAAAAGGAAAGATCAAGAACTATGTATATTAGTTGCCATGCACACACACATACACACATGCACACGCATACACACGTGTGTGCACACATACACAAAACCCAATGGGAGGACTGAAAAACAAAAACAGTCTCTGCATAGAAAAATAGAGTAATTCCACTCATTTTATAAAAATCATTTTAAATAGACCATAAACTCCACAAATTTAGAGAGTTGCCTTTTTTGTCGCTCATGTATCCCAAGTGTCTAGAAAACACCAGGAAATGTGAAAGTACTTCAATATTAGAAAAACTATTCTAATGATCTTGTAATTTCATTATATCAATAAGTCAATACATTTTCAAAAGATTCTGAAATTACACTTGATAAAGTTCAATCCTGATTTATATTAGAAAGTTAATTATCAATAACAGAAGAATATTTCTTCAGCGGTAAAGAATGTATATCTAAAGCCCATAGGAGGGGATTGAGAGATAACTCTATGTTCCTGAAAAGTCAATACCCAAAGATTGGAAGATTCCAACATTCTTGAAGATTAGATACAGTGTTTGTTGTTTGGGCTGTGTAAGGAAAGACGAAGAAGTACAGGTGAGGCAGGTCAAAGAAACAGAAAGTGACACAGCAGAACATTTCTGCACTACTGTGTCATATGATTGAGGGCTGTTGAATGGATGAAAATCTTCATTGCAGTGACATGTTGCAATGCTGATAAAAAAAAAAATCTTAGAGTTTGACGGGAGAAATTATTCTAAAATTCATGAAACAAAGTCAATCAGAAAAATATCAATGTCCATGTCTTGGTTGTGAGAAATTACTGAGATTTTACTTTTTTATAAAATGATGTCCTTTACCGGCGTTTCTATCCATTTGAGGGTATATTTCACAGTACTCGAGTTAGGCTTGCCGAGTGCAGCATTTCCCCTGTGCTTCTGCTACCGACATCCTGCAGTCATTTCCTCTTCAAAGCTGTCAAATTTTATCAACTGTCTGAAAAGAAAATGGTTTAGTGGGGCGTCTCGTTTATCACCCAAGGTCCTCACAAAAATGTTAGGATTTATTTTGTATGTATCTGTGAGCAACCATAGTGCGTCTGTCTGACCCGAGCTTTCTTGGTGGTCAGACACAGACCTTTGCCCTGATAGATCTCTTTGAGTTTGGCCACATTAGAAGGTTCTCACAGCCTCTGTACCAAGTCTCTTGTTGTCCACGGAAGAACAAGAAGAATATCATTCTTTCTTTTTTCTTTTCTTTTTTTTTTTTGTTCTTTCTTTTTTCTTTATCCATTCGTTTGCTTTTAGCCACTGATCACTGAAGGATGAACTAAGCTTTGGAGTTCTGGGCGCAGAAGCTGAAGAAGGAGGAAGCACAAATGGACAAACAGGAAATGGAAGAAGGGGAACCATGAATGGGTGACTTGGTGACTGACACCGTGACAGGCAGGATTCACTTGCAGAGTCCCTCTGGCCTGGAACACCTTATAGCATAAGAGACCTTTTCAAGATGAAAAATAACTTGTTGTATTTGGGCTGAGTTTATTTTAAGGCAATAATTTCACTCAACTCAAGGTAGACACTAACTGGAGATTTATCAAACCTAAAATAACTGACATGTCTTATAATAAACCGGCATGAAGCACGTTTAGAATAGAAATACTACAGACTGTATTCATGTGAATACAAAAATGGAAGAAAGGACTGGCTTCATGTGCTCAGGAATGAATCATATTTTTCCTCCTCTACACTTTTAACTCCACCCTTTCCCCTCTCCTTCTCTTTCCGGGCATTCCTTTATTGTATCAACTGTGAAATGACTGACTTCTCATGGGACCTAAGTGGGAGGGCACTGTATCCAGACTTAAAAGCAGTCCCTGAAAGCATCTGTCCTTTTGAATATATGGGCATGTTTTAAAAAACAAATAAACATAGCTAACTAATTGACCGAACATTAAAATCCATTGATCTATAGCTTGACTTTGTTACAGCAGAATGGGTGTGTTTTGTGGGGGGAGGGATGAGTTTCCAGAATACCATTTCTACTTGCACAATTTTGAGAAAAAGGATCCAAAATAATATTCTGGAGTGTTCGACCATAAACATAACACTGACCACTCCAAATTTCCAAGACTTTCCCCTCCGTGATTAAAAAACATACTTTGGAAAATGTGACTTCTGTGATCTTTGGGAGGAAGCCTGGAAAGGGTGGGTTGAGGGTTCTGAGTGACACAGGAAATCTGTGTTTGTAAGCCTTAAGTGTGTGGGTGTGTTCACGTGGGCAGTGATGGAGAAGAAAAATGAAAGAAAATGTGTGCAGACCATTGCAGGCAGGAGTTGAATGAGAGACTCAAAGAATTCATAACATTTATGAATAATTTTTGATATCCACAGAATATCCTGGATTGAGATTACCAAAAACTCTTGAATTAAAAATACAATCTATAGAAGAAAAATCTGACATTGGACTTCATCAAAATTAAAACCTTTTTCTCTATGAAGGTACTAATAGAATGAAAAGCAAGCCACATATTGGGAGAAAACATTTGCAGATCACATACTTGACAAAGCAGTTGTATCCAGAATAATATAAAGAACTCTCAAAACTCAACAATAAGAAAACAAACAAATCAATTTTTAAAATGGACACAATATTTGGGCAGACACTTCAAGTGAAAAGATGCTAAACATCATTAGTCATTAGATAAAGATAAAGTAAAACCATAATGAAATGCCACTATAAACATATTAGAATAACTAAAATAAAATTAAAAAAATTTTTTAATTTATTTTTTGAGAGAGAGACCAAGTATGAGTGGGAGATGGGAAGAAAATGGGAGACAGAACCTGAAGCAGGTGCCAAGCTCTGAGGTGTCAGCACAAGAGCCCAACATGGGGCTCGAACTCAAGAACTGCAAGTTCATGACCTGAGCCAAAGTCAGACACTTAACCCACTAAGCCACCCAGGCACCTGTAGAATAAAATAAAATTTTAAAACAAAATAACAATATCAAGGACTGGTAAGGATGAAAAGCAACTAGAATCTTCATTCATAACTGATGGGAACACAAAATGGCAGAGCTACTTTGGAAAACAATTTGGCAGTTTCTTACAGAGTTAAATTAAACATACATTTAGCATATAACCCAGCAGTACCACTACTCAAAGGTTGCCCAAGAGATACGAGACATGTTCACACCAAAATCTATAGATACATATTTAAAAGAGCTTATTCATATCCCCCAAAATTAGAAGCAACCCTAATGTCTTTCAACTGACAAATGGCCACATCCATAGAGTGGAATACTACTCAGCAATAAAAACAAAAGTATTGAGAGAAGAAGTAACATGAATGAATCTGCATTCTGCTGAGTAAAAGAAATCAGGCTCCAAAAGCTACATATGCATGATTCTATTTATAAGATATTTTGGAAAAGCAAGCAGGACAGAGAACAGATGAGTGGTTGCCTAGGCCTAGAGCTGGTGAAGAGGAGTTGACTTAGAAGAGACAATAGGAGGAGATTCTCTTCGAAGATGGAACTCTTTGGTATCTTGATTTTGTGGTGGTCACAGGACTCCAGGCAATTGCCAAAAGTCGTAGAACGCAGACCATAATGAATAAATTTTACTAGATGTCAACTTCAAAATAATTCTTTTCATCTGCTCAAATTTGTTGCATGCTTGTTACACAGAACTACGTGGCATTCTCACCTCCTTTTGACCTTCAAAAGTTTCCATAGCTAATATGAGTCCTGAATGTAAAAAACAGTTATCTCTACCATCCCACAGTGACTTGGGTGAGGTGAGTGGCCTCAGAAAACATGGGAATGTGGGGGAAAAGAACATGTCGAGCTAAACCTCTCTAGCTGGTAAAGGATCAGGATCCCAAAGGGGGTTGGCGTGCCCTTCATTTAGCATATCCCTCTCATGGGGGCTGGAGAAGTTATGACATGCCATCCCCAGCAACAAGCCCACACTCCTGTGAAAAAGTTTGACCATGATCCTCATCCAGATAATTCATTTTGGTGTTCCAAACAAGTTAGGGGATCTAGCCCGGGGTGTCTCCTTCCATAAACATATTCTCCTAATTCCAGTAGTCCTGGGTTTTTAGTGTAAGGAATGGCATAACGGTAAGCGAGTTGGTGCGATTCTCTTGTGGAAAAACAGTAGGTTGTCCACTGGGTAGTGATCGTTCAGGAGACCTAATACCCAGTCCCAGTTGTGCTGCTAGTTCGCTATATTCAGATTTGGGCAGTTCACAGAATTCCCCCCCATGTTTTTTTATTGTCTTATGCAACAATTTTTTGGCTCCAAGAAACAGATGCTGAATCAAACTGGTTTCAGATAGACAGACAAGATACATAGATAGATAGGTCAGTACGTCAGTTGGTTCTTGGGTAGGGACAGTTTTGCCCCCCAGGAAATATTAGGCAATGTCTAGAAATATTTCTGCTTTTACAACTGGGAGGGCTACTACTAACATCAAGTGGATGTTAGCCAGGGATGCTGGTAACTACCCTACAATGTGCAGGGCAGCCTCCACAATAAAGAACTGTTTAGCCCAAAATGGCAATTGTGCTGAGGTTGATACACACACACACACACACACACACACACACACAAACTGTGTGTGCATTTATCTATACTTTTTTAAGGATGATATATTATTTCCAAAAAAAAAAAAAAAGTCAAAGGAAATTTCAGGCGGGGGGAAACATGGCTCAGGACTAGAAATCAAGGTAGATTTTGTGAGTTTTGAGCTCTTAATAGAGCTCAAGGGTTTTCCTCCTAGTACCCTGTGATTTGCAGGGCTCAGTTCCAAATGCCCATTTTCTGCGAGCCTCAGGTTGAGAAAAAACCAGAGACTCAGCTGGACTCCGCTGTTCTCCCGCTCCAATCAGTCCTGCCCAAGGGGGCGGGGTTACAAAGGCCAAGCCCGTGGCCGCCCACGGAGACTGTGTTGGAAACCCTCTGAGAGGGGGGCTGGGAAACAGCCCCAAGAAGGCCTATTATATTTATCGGTGGAGTGATAACAATACCGCTGAGCCTCTGCAAGCCTAACGTTAAATAAATGACTGGGGGCGTCGGGTCACTTGGAGGAAGCGGAAATGGCAGGTCTCTCCTTGAAATGGAATTCATAGTTTTTCTTTTTGGTTTCTTCTCTTCTGTCTTGAACAATAGTTTGCAGTTTTTATATTGCTACTGAACAGATGTTTCACAGTTTGTACAGCTGATTGCATGAACCGCACTAAGTTCTGCATATTTAATGGCTGTCCCAAGTGACACCTTAGAGCGGTCAGGATGTGGGGGGTAATTTTGCTACCTACCCTTTATGACAGAAGGACCAAGTGAGATTTCAGAGAGTACAGTAAATCCCAGCTCCAGCACAAGAAGTGGGGTGTGTGTGTGTGTGTGTGTGTGTGTGTGTGTGTGTGTGAAATTCAATCATCTACTACCCAAGGTCATGTTATTTTGAAGCTTATGAAATGGCCGCGGGGCGCCGGTCAGCTTACCAGCGGCCGCTGCGGGGTTCTGGTTGCGCCTGCAGATCCATCCCTGTCCTGGCTGGGCGTGCTGCCCTCTGGTGGCCACAGTTAGCTTCAGCTTACCCGTCAACGGACGGGATGCGGACCTGTGGCTGGCCAGGACGTGCAGTTCAGCCACAAGAAGCAATTCTAGGAATTTCCCAACTGTTGTCGCCCTCCTACTGGCCTGGGCCGGGAAGACTAGGTCAGGAGAAGACTGTGGACAGAGAAACCCATGTGATGTTTTCCCAGTCAACCTTATCTTTTCCTCCACATCTCTCTTTGCACAATACCCAGAAAACACCTTTGGGCTGGAGGGGCAGGGCAGAGGGTGGGAGTCATTTGCCTATCACATTATACCTAATTGTCACAGGTTCCTTACTCAGATGTTTTTCCATGCTTGGAAACAAAGATTTTAGCCTTTGTAAGATTACAGATCTCTGTGAGAATCCGCATGTGCATATATAATTTTTCTTACAATCTGGGGAAGGTTGTGAGCTTACTAAAGCCAATCCAGGACACAAAGGGAAGGACACTGAATACAGGCCTGATAAGGATGTTAGTATTAAATGCATATTCATAAGCCACTCTGAAGTCATTTGGAACAAAAAGGAAAAATTCAGGGGGTAAATCTATGCTAATTGAAGAATATGAAACCTCCCACTGTCTTCTAGAATGTGCCAAATGCCTATAGGATTCTTCAGTCATATTTATTCACACTATGTATCCTCCACCTTTTCTCTTCACCCTTCACAGTGAGTCCCTGTTGACATACCTGAGTTTCCACTGGCTGTTCCCATTCCCTCTGGTTCCTGTCCGGAGTCCCTGCCAGAGAAGCAGCAAGGTTTCTGGGAGTGGGAAGAGTGGCCGGGGCTGAGCCAGCACCCCAACTCACCCAGGTGGGTGTGAGCCAGAGCCACACCTTTTCTGGGCTCTGACTGAGGATGAGCATTCCTTAACCCCTTTGGGGACAGAAGAGACACTGTGTACAGGTGAATGTCATGGAAGAGAAGCGGAGTATAATACTATTGCAAAAGCAAGTCTTTCCAGGACACTCCTCAGGCACTGTGTGCTGAGAGCGGGTTAGGTGTCAGCTAGCCCTGCACTTTGGAAGTACTCATGGCGGTAGATCCCAAACTATGCTATGTAGCTAGTCACTTCGGAGCGTATAGTAAGTAGTCCAAATACCTAGACCACATTTCTGTCACTTAAATTGGTATCTCTGGGAGGGAACCTAGGCAGCGGAGGTTTTTAAATTTTTTTTAATGTTTATTATTTTTGAGAAAGAAAAAGTGTGAGCAGGGGAGGAGCAGAGAAAGAGGGAGACACGGAATCTGAAGCAGGCTCCAGGCTTTGAGCTGTCAGCACAGAGCCCGATGCGAGGCTCAAACACATGAACTGTGAGATCATGACCTGAACTGAAGTCGGAAGCTTAAGTGACTGAGCCACCCAGGTGCCCCAGCAGCAGAATTTAAAGACCTCCCCAGGCAGTTGCAGCAAGCAGCCAAGTTTGAGGAGCAGTGATTTAGAGGAGGTGTAGGGAGCTTCCACCCCAGAGCTGGATGTCTTAGCAAGAGGCCCTAAAGTCAAGAGTGGGCTCAAAGAGGACCTAGTTCCCAGTTTACACAGTGGAAGAATGTCAACTATATAATTTGCAGGGCCCAGTGCAAAATGAAAATGCGGAGCCCCTTGTTCAAAAGTTACTGACTTTCAAGACAGCAACAGCAGAGCATTAAGGCACACTTGGAACTCTTCTGAGCATGAGGCTGCATGCAACCGCACAGCCAGCCCTGAGGAGGGGCTTTTGGCCAGTTGTAGAACAGGGGGTGCATGGGGAGAGATGACTAGAATGAAGTCCACTGGACTGATGATTCTGTCTCTTTGAAGGATGAACAGAGGTGCTAGTTGGGGTTATTATAAGAGACTAGAACCTCTCTTCTACTCTCAATCTTCTTTTCTTTCCTCCTGTCCCTTGCTCATCCTCACTCCTTAGCTCAGCCATCCACCTGTACTAACTGACTGTATGACAACACCAATGTATAATTTTAATACTTGCATTCCCTGGGTGAAGCTGTCTTGTGCTTGAGTTAGGAGCTCCCTGGATGCTAAGGAGGAGAACTAGTGTTCAGTTAAAGAGAAGAGGAAAGGAAGCAGGCTACCAAACATGGCTCCCTGGCCCCCCAAGTCAGAGGTAAAGGAATTCATTGGCCACTCTTTAGTCCCAGTCATCAAGAAGACTGATCATAAGGGCAAGAAGTATCCCTTGTGATCCTATTCAGCAGCCTGAGCCCTGTGATCTCTCTCGAGAACAGATGAATGCTCAGTCACCCACATGCTTTCCACATGTGGAATTTGCTTTAGCCACCAAAAGTCCTACTTCTGTCTCCACAAGAAAATCACAATTGTCTCTCTGGATCAAATTCCTGCTCAACAGTAATAAGGGCAGGACAAAACCCGTGCATTAGTCATATTTTAACTTTCTTCATTTCACTGGATGGAAGGAAGCTGGCCACAGGCCAGTCCCCAGGTATCCCCCAAACATCTTTTGATCACCTGTATTTCAGGCACTGTTCTTGGCAGTGGTAATGTATAGGGGTACGAAACAAATGAAGCTCTGTCTTCAAAAAGCTTACAGTATAGTGGAGGTTGGAGGCCACAGATACACAAACAAATAAATATCATTTCAAGTATAAAAAGGGTTATAAAGAAAACAAAATAAGATATTGGGATAAAGACAGACTGGAGTAGGAGGGCCATATTAGATACTGTGTTCAGGAAAGACCACTTCAGAGAGACAATATCTGAACTGAAACTGAATGGGGTAGAGGCAAGACCATGGTAAGACCTGGGGGAGCATGCTTCAGAGAGAGCAGCAGACCGGCCATGCAGTAACCTTGAGCACCCATGTTGAAGGAACTAGAAGGTAGGTGTGGCCAAAGGGTAGTGTGAGAAGAGCCAAGCAGTAGTAGATGGATGGAGAGACAGGAGCAGGGTTCAGATCACACAGGCAGGGATCCTTAGATTGAAGTTCATTCTATGCATACTGAAGGTATTCAAAGAACACATAACATAACCTGACTTCTACTTTTAAGAAATTGAATCTGGCCATGGTGCAGCAGAGAATGTAAGATACAGGACAAGAGTAGGGGAGGAAGACTAATTAGCAAATGACTGCAGTAGATGATGTGATGTAAATGATGTGTTTATAGTATCCAAGGTATGGAAATAATCAGATTGAAGGCATTACTTGGTGAATCCAAAAGTTTTTCCTGGAGGATTAGATGCAAGGTAGAAGATAAGAAGTCAGACAGAAGAGAACTGTAGGTTTTCGGCCTGTGCAACATGGTGAAGGGTGGAGACTTTACTAAAGTAGGTGCACTTTGTGGGGGAGGGTGGGAAGAGACAGTCCTGAATTCTGTGTTGGACATGTTGGGAGAGAGAAGCCCACTTCCAGGTGGAGACCTCAGATAAAGGTAGTGAGGAGTCTAGAACCCAGCAGAGAGGTAGGGCTGACATGTGAAAGTGCAGATGGAATTTAAAGCCATGGAAGGGATGAGGTCACCCAGTGAGTGAGGAGAGACAGGACAAAGGAATTGAGACATGAGTCCAGGGCTGGGTTCATAGACACACAGCCTGTGCAGTCCTACTGAGCCCCACACTTAGACCATCCCTTGTACTTGGTTTAATACTCTGCTGTCACCCTCTTGAAAGTCTTAATAATTTGGCACTAGGGGTTCCACATTTTCATTTTGCTCCAGGCACCTCAGATGATATAGCCAGTTCTTCGTGGGACACTTCGGAGTTGGAAGGTCTGGTGGAGAAGGAGACTCCATCACCAAAACTCAGAAAGAGTGGCAAATGAGGTAAAGGGAAGCCAGGGAGTATTCTATCAGGGAACCCTGGACAGCATCTCTGGGAAAAAATGGCTGACCATGTCAAATGCTGGTTTACCGTTGGCTTGCCAAGGTACAGATAGTAGCTATTTTAAACAAATATTCTTAATGTTTATTTACTTTTCAGAGACAGAGAGACAGAGCACAAGCAGGGGAAAGGCAGAGAGAGAGGGAGCCACAGAATCCGAAGCAGGCTCCAGGCTCCGAGCTGTCAGCACAGCCCAATGTGAGGCTCGAACTCACAAACTGTGAGACCACGACTTAAGCTGAATCAGACACCCAACTGACTGAGCCACCCAGGTGCTTCCAGATATTAGCTATTTTGATGAGGACCTTCTTGGTAGGGTGGAGTGCATTGATGCTTAATTAGATTACTGACAAATAAGACATGCCCGGGTCCACCACTGACATTTGAGAGTACAAATGGAGGTCCTGTGCTGCAGACCACACCCTTTCTTGCCCCCCACCCCCAGCTCTATTTCTCACAGTGAGGCCCTCACACACATGCCCAGGGACACGTCAGCCCAAACACGCAAGCTCTGTTCTGGGCCTCCCTGAAATCAACCATTGGGGAGGCCCAGGAAAACATTCATGCGAATCCTGGAAGCAGCTCTGGCCAACTGTGCAGGGCTTTTCACAGCCCCATGTGGTCTAGAAGCAAATAGGGCATGTCTCTTTGGCCAGGCACCTCACCCCATGAAGGAGGACACAGCTGGAGCCAGACCAGAGCAGGACTCTCCAAGATCCGGCCTCCAGATGGGGACCCTATTGTTCAGGTCTAAGGGTCAGTGCTGGAGGTGACGGTGTGGGGAGCCAGAAGCATTCGGTGGTAGAAAGAAGAGAGGGTTCTCACACAGCTGCCCGTGTCTTTCTCTATGAAATATAAGTGAGGGTCAAAGCAGGAGGAGGCAGTAAGTCCTTGAAGAGAGTAAGAAAGGTTTTAGGGGCACCTGGGTGGCTCAGTCAGTTAAGCCTCGGACTCTTGATTTCAGCTCAAGTCATGATCTCATGGTTGGTGAGTTTGAGCCCTGCATCAGGCTCTGTGTTGACAGTGTGGAGTCTACTTGGGATTCTCTCTCTCTCCCTCTCTCTTGTCCCTACCCTACTTGCTCTCTCTCTCAAAATAAAAAAATAAACTTCAAAAAAAAAAGAAAAGAAAAACAGTTTGGGGAACAGAAAAGTAAATTCACTAGGTAGGCATGATAAGCTTGTTTATCTCTGTTGAATATCCATCTGATATGATTGGTTACAAATTTAAGCAAATCCAGGGGCACCTGGGCAGCTCAGTCGGTTAAGTATTGACTTCAACTCAAGTCATAATCTCATGGTTTGTGGGTCTGAGGCCCACATAGGGCTCTGTGCTAACAGTTCAGAGCCTGGAGCCTGCTTCAGATTCTGTGTCTCCCTCTTTCTCTGCTCCTCCCCCACTCATGCTCTGTCTGTCTGTCTCAAAAAAAAAAAATGAATAAACATTAAAATAAAAGCAAGTTTAAATAAATCCAGGCAGCTCAGTGGTCTGATTCTCCCCAGTGATGTTCAGCTGCCCAGGTACAGGCACCCAGAAGGTGAGTTGTTGGGTTTAAATGGGGTCAGGGGATTTTCCCCATGGTTACAACAGTGGGAGAGAGGCAGAAGGTCAAAGCGTGTCTGTTCAGCAGGGCCACATCACCAGAGTGAGGAATCTGTAGCAAAGAAGCCATGATGGGTGATTAATAGTAGAAAAGTAGTAGAACCAATGGAATGGCAGCTCACTGAAGTCAGAGAATTGCTGGAGGGGGTGAACTGGGCACCACAGCCTGGGAAACCTGAGAGTGAGCCTTCAGGGATGGTACACTTATAGGACATGACACCGTTTACTGATGACTAGGAACAGCTGAGGTGGGTGAAGAAAGTATTGGAGATGAGGCCATCAAAGAAGAGAGACTACCAATAATAAAAACAACATTTTATTGCCAGGCATCGTGCTAAGTGACTTGTACATACATTATTTGATTCTTATAACAAATCTGTGAAGTGGGCAGGACTACAGGCCCCATTTCTCAGATGAGAAAACTGAGGCACAGTGAAATTAAAGGTACTTACCCAAAGTCAAAAAGGTGATCAAAGGCTGAGCTGGACATCAAATCCCAGCTTATGTGACGTCAAGGGCTGAATTCTTAAAGAACTTCCCCTCCTAACCCTCAGGTCTAGCTTCTTCGTTGAGTGGGTTTATGGGGATTTTTTTTTTCTTTCAAGAAACACTTTTTATCTGGAACCTCACCTTTTGTCTGTAAAGACACAAAGGTGACTAAAATATCAATTGCTTTCATCATAATGTTGAGCATTTCAGGCCATAGAAGGCTAAGATCTGAAGGCAGCGTTGTGCTGCCCAGAGATTGGTTAAAACTAGGTCTTTCTGGAGAGAAACCATAGAAACAACCAAGTTTACCTATAGAAGTGCACTGTCTGCGGGCCCCCTCTACTGGCAATTAGTCAGAATGGCAGCTTGGGGGTCAGAAACTTGATTCGTCTTTTTTTTTTTTTTTTGGAAGGAGAGAATAGACTTGAATTACAAAGTGAAAACTTGCCTCTTTTGATATTTAGAGGATGTGGTTCAAGTGGGGCAAGGAAGCTGTAGTTACAGAATTAGCCTTGTGTCAGCTTTTTAAAATCTCACAATTGCAGTTACTTTGCTTAGGAACTTCTTATTCTCATTAGTGGGAGAACTCTGCTTCCCTTCAAGTGTCTCTCTATGAAGACTGTGAACTACTTGAAAACAAGATCTTAATTTTTTTTATCTTCTCTCCTAAGCCTCATAAAGTACCCAGCACATAACAGGTGTCCAATAAATAAAGCAGTACAATTTCACAGAACAGGAGAGACTAATCCTACATGGGCAATTCAGGAAGGCTTCCAAGACGAGATGGTGGTGGTCATGGTGATGGGGGAAGGAGTAGAGTCGAAAAGAAAATCCAGAAAGTAGAATGCCAGTCCTAGGGGGCAGATGTAGAGATCCCACAGGGCAGGCACTTTCTGTGTGATTCGGAAGGAAGTACTCAGCCATATGGCTAACAGGTGTGGTTTCCAATCCTTCCAGAGAAGGTATGAGCAAGAATAAAATATTTCATAAAAACAGTTGGAGGAAGCTAGTATAGTAGATGCAGATTGGCTGAAAAAAGAATTTGGAAGGGCTTTTTCTGACCATAGGCACTAAAAAGAAGACAATTCAAGGTTTAAAGAACTTTTCCCATAATTTCATTTTTACCCTAAATTGTATGACCTCACTGAAACTCAATTCAATAGATCTACAGAGCACCTATCACAATGATAGCTGTATTGTCTCAAAATACCTTTCATTTTCTCAGACAGAGCACTAGGACCAGGGTGACCTTCCTGGTTTTCATACTGAGGACTCTCATATCTCTGGAACACCTGAGTGTTCCAGACTCAGATTGGCTCACGAACAGGTCAGTACCAAACGGAGAGAAGGGAGGTTGGTTTCAGACACAACACAAAGAGACTGAGCTGAGAAGAGAGTGGGTGACAACTATACTCTGTGCCCGTTATCGTCACAGCTGTGCTGTGTGCATGGTGAGATTTTTTTCACCCACCAGCAAAATGGGTATCTGAGTTAAATGACCAAGCACACAGAAAACAATGCAGAAGGAAAGTCAGAGGGGAAAAACACACTCACAAAAACCCTTGGATTGCAACAACAGAAACGAGGCTAAGGGAAGACAGGACTCTCATTTCAAAGGTCCTGCTGGTTCCTCAAAATTATATCTAAAAATAATGATCTAAAAATGAATGGTAAGCCATACTAGTAGGATTCTTACAGTACACCGGGAAAACTAGCCTCCTACTGCTGTAGCCCACATGTAAGTGATCACAGACATTCAACAATGACTCCACTGAGGCCCAAACAAACAACTTTCAACCTCACTTCAGTGGCCAGAGGTACATGTAACAGCGGCAGAGGTTAGCAGCTCGGGAGGAAGTGGTTCCTCAGTCATGGGGGAGGGTCTCCCAGGCCATGCACAGCCCAGAGTCACTCTTTTCCTCCCCAAAGGAAGGGAAGTTTGAGGAACTTCTCCAAT
>NC_043703.1:112522421-112555600 GCF_006229205.1 Suricata suricatta | reverse complement strand
AGAAACAAGAAATGGCTAGTCAACACAGTCTAGCTCAGACAGCCACTGGGTAGCAAAGAGGATCAGTAGATGTTGTAAAAACCATTTGTTTAAAGGAAAGACAGAACCAAACCGGACCAAGACAAACAAAACCCTAGCACTGCTGGCTGTGGCCTTCAGCACTGATATGTTAGGAGTTGATATCATATCTATACGGTAGTAATGCAGTATTTATAAAGCACATAGCAATGCCTGCTATTATGCAAAGATTATGTCCTTTAATCCTCACAATAACCGTATTGGTTAGCACTATGATTGTGCCCATTTTATAGATGAAGAAACTGCGGATCAAGGTCACATAGGTAGCAGGTAGTGAAGGTGGCATCAAACTTCGGCAGTCTGACTCCAATCCTAGCTTTCTAACTACCATACGGTATATACAGCTGGCTCCTTTTGTTATAGCTAGTTCTCACCTTGTCAGAAAATTATTTTTGTAATCTTTATAGACTTATTTTAAAAATATGAAAATGACTCTACAGAGCCTTAAGATCTTTATACTGTAGCACTTCCTCTTTCACTTTGAAATTCCCAAACCAACAAGGAAGCACACAAATGGTTCGAAAGCGGTAGGCCAGGGCTTGAGCAGTAGAGTGTCACCAGCCCCATTTGGAACTAAGATCTATGTGTGTACATTTTGGGGGTGAGTGGATAGCATAAGGAGGAAGCAAGGAAGTGAAGCAGCTGTCACCTGAGTCAGTCACAGTCCTGGTGACTGACACCTCACAGCTTATGGAGAAAATGTGGTGGCACCAAAGTCAAAAATACTTTTTTTAGAAAGATGTAGGTGTGGGTGAATAGACTATGTTAACAGCATAAGCATAACATCCAGAACGTCCCTTGAAAAGGACCTATCAGATAGAAGTCAGCAAATAAATGTTTTATGAACGAATGAATGAGAGAAATGATTCACCCCAATGTACTGAAGATACCATCATTTTATACAACTCCAGGGAAAGAATATAAATGGTCATAGATTTGCATCTCATTTATAGACTAAGAAAACTAATCCCCAGCACTGCCTTCTTTTAAAAAATTTTAATGCCCAGTTACTACTACTAAGTATGAAACCTAGACACAAGCTATCTGAGGAATTGTGTACTAATACATCACCTATATTAACCCTTCTTCAAAGACTTACATGGCTTTTCATATTCAAGTAGAAAACTCATTTGCAATGAACACATAGGTTTATAACAAAGACAAAAGAAAATACAAGTGTGCTAACTGAATAGATAAAAGTTGTGCTTGAGCTTTAATTTAGCTCTAAGCTTGCTGGCAGCCAAGGCAAAAAGAGAAATACAATAACTTGCACCCTCCTACCCACCTACACTCCTATTGAGAAAAGTCAATGAGCAATTCATCCCATAGACAATCTTCCGTCAATGCCACTTTTTACAGGCAATTCAAGTTTATTCTCTCCAGGGAAGGCCTAGAACACTGGTGTTGCATTTTTCACATTAAGACAAAATTCTTTGTTCAAAAACCAAGCCGTAGGTTGGAGGAGTTGACTCATATACACAAGTTGAGGAACATTCATTGAGCTCATCTGGAAGGAAGTCCACAGTGTCTAAACTATAAGCATCTCTGTTTAAACAACATGAGAAGGGATCGTTTTACTCTCCTTCCAGCAATTTGCAGACTTAGACTCCCAGAGGGCAAGACGTCTATGCTGTCACCAAAGCATGGGTAGGAACTAGGTGATAGAAAGGAAGTCCTGAGTAGAGAGGGCTCCAGGTAGGTGAGACAGAGCGAACTGAAAAAGGTAAGATAGGGCTGAGGTCCAGAGCACGGGTGTGCGTGTGTACAGGCCTGGGGAAGAGAGGGTGGCGGGGACAAGCGCGGAGGTGAACAGGGCCAGATCCTGAGGACCTTGAGTTTAGTCCCTTCAGCAGGAGGACCCACACATAATTACAGAGATTTTTTTTCTTCTCCAAAGAAACAGAGACAATGTATAGGAAAACCAGCCAGAGAAAGAGGGCAAGTGTGGAACTCACCGAAGAAAGCACAGGTCTGTAACTTAAAGAAAAGAATGTCAGTGATGGGGAGAGGGGGCTAGACCAGAACTCCTACTCGCAGGCAGCCTCCCGTGGCCCCGAAGCTGTTCCCATCACAGGACTTGCCTTGGTGTCTTGTAACTGTCTCCTTGTCTGTGTCCCATTATCCTATAAGCCATACAGGAGCAGAGAGCAGGACTGTCTTTCTATTTGGCTACCACACCTATGGGTATAGTTTTTTGGGTTTTTTTTGTTGTTGTTTTTTTGGTAAAGTGATTTTTGGTTTTTTAGAAAACTTTCAAAGGAAAAAAATGTTCAAGGAGAAAAACAGTGACAAGTAAAGCATAAAACAAGAAATGTAAATTATTTTTCTCTTTTTGTAACTTCCATATCTCGGTTCCTGCCTGGGAACTCTGTAAAATTTACATACCATACCCTGGATGGGATCCCTCAATTAGGGATTGTCCCCAGGGACCATGGATGTCCCCTGGGGTTACCCCTGGTTCTTCGTCATTGCCTGTTGGTTTTAGTCACCGTGGCCACAGCCAGAGCTGCATTTCAGCTCTTCACACACTCCGGTCTCTTGCATCCAGTTAGCCAATCACGGTGCTGCTTCATGAGAGGTTATATTTCTTTCCTTTCAAGCGATCTTGAGTGTGAAGGGCCCATTACCATCAACTTATTCTTCTCAATCATTCTCCCGATCTTTCCAAAACTCCCATAATGCACATTCCTTATTCAAAGGACCACACTCCAGCTCTGACGTAAACAGGCGGAGTCATCACAGGGTTCCTCCACTAGACACTCTGTGTAGCTGCTTTATAAATTGTGAGTCCAACACAGCAGTAGTACGCTGATTTTGGGCTGTGTATACCATGCAAGAACCATGGAGTATCTTGTTGTAGATCCATTTTTCAGAGATACATGCACCAAGCCACTGAGCTCACTTCTGCCAATCCAAGTATACTTTGGTTTCCAATCAAACACAAAGTACAGGGGTGCCTGGGTGGCTCAGTCATTTAAGAGTTCAACTTCGGCTTCAGGTCATGATCTCATGGTTCGTGGGTTCGAGCCCTGTGTCGGGCTCTGTGCTGACAGCTCAGAGCCTGGAGCCTGTCTTCAGATTCTGTGTCTCCCTCTCTCTCTGACCCTCCCTTGCTCATGCTGTCTCTCAAAAATAAATAAAAAACATTAAAACATTAAAAAAAAACACAAAGTACAGAATCTTGCCTGGCATCTGCAGGGAGGACTTTTCCATGGGTGTGCAGAAAACAAGATTTTGGCTTTCTGTCACTCTGCTGCTGTTTATTATTTTTTTATGTTGTAATATGTTTTTTTTAATAGTTTATTGTCAAATTGGTTTCCATACAACACCCAGTGCTCTTCCCCACAAGTGCCCTCCTCCATCACCATCACCTCTTTTCCCCCCTCCCCCTTCCCCTTCAACCCTCAGTTTGTTTTCAGTATTCAATAGTCTCTCAAGTTTTGCATCCCTCTCTCTCCCCAACTCTCTTTCCCTCTTCCCCTCCCCCTGGTCCTCCATTAGGTTTCTCCTGTTTTCCTGTTAGACCTATGAGTGCAAACATGTGGTATCTGTCCTTCTCTGCCTGACTTATTTCGCTTAGCATGACACCCTCGAGGTCCATCCACTTTCCTACAAATGGCCAGATTTCACTCTGCTGCTGTTTAGAATGACATCGGTCTCTCTTCCCCAAACAGCCAGGAGGCTCTCACTGGACAACAGGAGGCATGCACTTTGGAGAAAGAATTTAATTTATGCCTGAAGGTAAGCCCATGACAACATTACTTGTTCATTAGTTGAACAAAGAATAAACCGAGTACAGGTCCTGAGAAGAACACCACCTCATGTCACTATTCAGTGTCTGATGAAGGCATGTTGTTCCCTTGACTGCCTGCACAGGTGGGCATCTGTATCAACCAGGGACTGGGCACTAGCCAAGGAGTGCAGAGGCTTTGGCCACAGCAAATAGACTACATTTGGTCCCAAACTCAGGCTGATTCAGATTAGGATATTGTAAATTTGGCAATGAATTTTATTTTTTTAATTTATTTTTTATTTTTTTATGTTTTATTTATTTTTTGAGAGAGAGAGTGCGAACAGGGGAAGGACAGAGAGAGGGAGAGTCAGAATCCAAAAACATGTACCTCTTCCTAGAAAACCCTCTCTCCTGAGTCTAGAAGTGCAGGAAGTCTACGGACAACCAGGTGTGAGTCCTGGCTTGTTCCAACATCGTTGTAGCCAGCTGCACATCGCCAAAGAGCACATGTCACCTGTAAGACCTTATGCTGACATGCTTGACCAAGCACTTTGGAATTTGTTTCATCTGTAGGTATTTTTAATAGCATTAGTAATAGTTGTTCTTTATAAGAAGCCTGGAAAATATTTATAAGAGAATAAATCAATTCCTATCAAAATACCAACAGTATTTTTCACAGACGTAGAACAAAGAATCCTAAAATTTTTTCAGAACCACAAAGACCCCAAATAGCCAAAGCAAGCTTGAAAAAGAAAAAAAAAAAAAAAAAAAGCAAAGCTGGAAGCACCACAATTCCAGACTTCAAGTTATTTTACAAAGATACAGTGATTAAAACAGTATGATACTGGCCATAGGTCAATGGAATGGAAGAGAAAACTCAGAAATAAACGCATAATTATATGGTCAATTAATCTTCAACAAAGCAGGAAAGAATGTCTAATGGGAAAAAGACAGTCTCTTCAACAAATAGTGTTGGGAAAACTGGACAGCAGCATGCAAAAGAATGCAACTGGACCACTTCCTACACCATACATAAAATTAAATTCAAAATGGATTAAAGACCTAATATGGGACCTGAACCCATAAAAATCCTAGAAGAGAACACAAGCAGCAATCTCTTTGACATCAGCTGTAGCAGCATCTTTCTAGGCATGCCTCCTGAGGCAAGGGAAACAAAAGCAAAAATAAACTACTGGGACTACATCAAAATAAAAATCTGCACAGTGAAGAAAACAATCAACAAAACCAAAGGCAACCTATGGAATGGGAGATATTTACAAATGACATACCTCATGAAGGATTAGTACCCAAAATCTATAAATAACTGATACAACTTAATACCCAAAAAAACAAATAATCCAATTTAAAAATGGGCAGAAGATATGAACAGACTATTTTCCAAAGAAGACATACAGATGGCAAACAGACACATGAAAATATGCTCAACATCACTCATTATCAGGGAACTACAAATCAAAACTACAATGAGGTATCGGCTCACACCTGTCCAAATGACTAAAATCAATAACAGATAAAACAACAGGTGTTGGTAAAGATGTGGAGAAAAAGGAAACCTGGTGCACTGTTGGTGGAAATGCTAACTGGTGTGGCCACTGTGGAAAACAGTATGAAGTTTCCTCAAAAAAGTTAAAAATACAATTACTTTATGATCCAGCAATTGCACTCCTGAGTATTTACCCAAAGAATACAAGAACACTAATTCAGGGATACATGCACCCTTAAGTTCATAGCAGCAATGCTTACAATAAAATAGCTGAGATATGGAAAGTGTCGAAATATCTATCAATTGATGAATGGATAAAGAAGTGGCGCACGCACACACACACACACACTACTGGAATATTATTCAGCCATAAAATGGAATGAAATCTTGCTGTTTGCAACAACATGGATGGAGCTAGAGATTATAATGCTGAGCAAAATAAGTTAGAGAAAAACAAATAACATATGAGTTCACTCATATATGGAATATAAGAAACCAAACAAACAAGCGAAGGGAAAAATATAAGACAGAGAAATACAAATCAAGAAATAGACTCTTAACTATAAAGGCCAACTGATGGTTACCAGAGGGAAGGGGGTGAGGGGAATGGGTGAAATAGGTAATGGGGATTAAGGAGTACGCACACACGAAAAGTAATAATAATACCTGTCTGTGGGTATATTTTACCCATACATCCTTCACCCATATTGAACTACTACTAACATATTGTGTACATCCTTCTGGGTATTTGAGAGCTTATATACATGTTCATTTCTTTGTTCATTTTAAGTACAATAATAAAATAAACTCTCATGTACCTACCACTGTGGTTAGATACCTTTGAAGCTTCCCAAATGCATTTCCTTGTTTTCCCTCTGGAAGTAACCAACACCCTGACTTTAGTATTAGTCAACTCCTTGCTTTTCCTTACAGTGTCACCAGGCACAGATATCATTTTTAACCTTAATATAAATAATTCTCATTCTGCTCTTCTGTGACTTTTCTTTTCCACCAAATATTAAGTTTTTGCTTTCAATCTCAGTTAACTATGTAACTACAATTAATTTCTTTTGCAGCATTCCATTTAACAAAAATACTACAGTTTATTTTTCCATCTATTATTGATGGGCATTTGGGTTGTCTCCTGCCCCCTATTATTAAGAGCAATATGACTAGGGAACGTACATACATCTATTCTGACTTATAGGCACAATAGTGTCTCTGATTTACACGCACAATAGTTTCTCCACGGGATCATCTCGGTGACGGTGAACTGGCTGCTTCAGAGGGTTAACGCATCATCCATTTCACTAAGCCATGTCGGATTGCTTTTCAAAAATGTTTGTATCTTCAGCGTAGGAGAGTTCTTATTGCTCCATGTCCTTGAGAAGACTTGGTTTTGTCAGACTTTCATTTTAGCCAATGTGGTGGGTGAGAACTAATTTGTTGAGCTTCTAACTTACATTTTCTGATTATTGTGATTAAGCATATTTCCATATGTTTACTGGTGGCATAATCCCTATTCTGTAAAATTCCTATTCGTGTTGTTTATTTTCTTTTATAATTTTTATCAATTCATAGGACTGCTTTATATATTTTTGTTATTTTTTTATCTTTATTATTGAGAGAGATACAGAGAGTGCAAGCAAAGGAGGAACAGAGAGAGAGGGAGACACAGAATCTGAAGCAGGCTCCAGGCTCTGAGCTGTCAGCATAGAGCCTGATGCGGGGATCTACCTCACAAGCTGTGAGATCATGACCTGAGCTGAAGTCGGGCACTTGACCAACTGAGCCACCCAGGTGCCCCCAAATCTGACTTCTTTAAACAAGAAAAATGACCTCCATTGCATAAAGCCTTAGGTCTTTCAAATTGGTCTAATTCGAAGGTCTTATGGAACAAATGTTTTCATTCCCTTAACTTTGATTTTCTAAGGGCCAACTGAAACAAACCATATCAGACAAATAATGAATTACCAAATAGGAAAAAAAAAATCAAGTGTAGAAAAGGAACTCCATAATTGTCACTTTACCACTTGGGAGATGAGAATAATGACATTTTGTTTCTGAATAGTTTTTTTCCAACATTAAATTCAGAGAGAGAAAAACATTAAAACAACCACCAGTCCACAGTTCCTGTCATTATGCATCTCAGCTCCAAAAGCTCCCTAGGTTCTGTTTCCTCTTTGGACTTGGAGGAACTGAAAACAAAATAAGATGGACATGAGACTGGATGCAATATGGGTTGTCCTGAAATTCACAGGTGATCTTCCAACTAAACGCTCCCAACCCGCAGGACCAAAGGGGGCTTTCCTTGGATGGTCAATACCCTTTACATGCTAGGCACCTGGATGTGTCAGACCTGACAGTGTGCAAGAGAAGATGCTAAGCCCTGGGACCCACCCTCTGAAGCTTACGAATCAATGAGAAAGACAAATACCTGAAGAAGTAGAAGATTTGAGTAACAGTGCATGAATGCAGTGGAAGGTTCTCGTGAGTTTCACTGTTGAAGTAAATGGAAGATGATAAAGAATCAAAGAAATGTATGCTCTGGGCCCCACCTCAAGTCAAATATGTCTGCTCTTCATTCCCCTCTCTTCCAGGGGTGGTCAGATGCAAGGATCTTCCAGGATCACCAGGTCAGATGCAAGTTGGCTGGGTCACATTCTCCCAGCACGGCCAGGCCCCTGGTTGTGATGCCTGGATCAGCTTTGCCAGCCAGTGCACTCTCCGCCTCAGCTCTCAGTTGAAAATATAGTGGAGAGCCCCTCCTCCACTCTCAGAGACTTTCACTTTCACTCTGGCCCTGGCTCAGCACTCACAAGATTTAGGGGAAACTGGAAGCACAGCTGGGATCCCCGTCCTGGGCCACATCAGGTGTCAGAGCCTTGCTTTTTCCCTAAGCAAGTGCTGGTCCTCGTATCCTCCTTATGCTAATGCTCATCCCCCTGAAGTTGTATCTTATGAAGATTCTCTTAAAAATTGACCTAAGTAGTGAATCATGAGGTAATACTTGGATTCCACCCTTTGATGATCATCCACTCCAGTGGTTCTCAACTAGGGCAGATGTCTCTCCCCTGACATCTGGCAATGTCTGGGGACATTTTGGTTGACATAACTCCTGGTAGTAGGAGAGTACTATCATAACCTAATGGGTAGAGGCCAAGGATGCTGCTAACATCCTACAAGGCACAGGAGAGCCCCCGTCAGTAAGACTGACCCAGTCCAAAATATCAATTGTATCCAGCTTGAGAAACCCTGATCTACTCCTCACTTCCCAGACGGGTCACTGACTTCACTGACACAACAGCCAGTTCCACATGTCTTCTTAATAGCTATGGGATTCTTTGATATTCTGTTAAGCTAACTCTCACAGTTGCTCCTGGACACAGAATGCTAGTGAGTGGACCAGTGGTCTGTGGCTGAGTCAGTGACTCCTGGGAGAACTCAGCTTATGATCTGACTTCTTATCAATGTGAAACTAATGAAAGATATTCTCACTGTAGTTCAGTCTCTTCGGGTGACAAAGTTGTAAATGGCATGGATAATGAGAAAGGCTTCTTTATATTTCAATATGTAATTATTATTTTTTTCATTAAATAACACTAAATAATATCAACTGTTTATAGTTAATCATTCATTCAGTCAACAAGTGTGTGTTGCTCACTAGGACCAAACACTGTGCTCTATGCTGGATGAACGGCTGTTCTTCAAGTCTTCTAACTTAGACCACAGCCCCTAGAGCAGGACTTCTTCATCAGGTCGGATGGAGTGGTGGGTGCTTGTTAAATGCAAATGTATAAGCCTCCTTCCAAATATTCTGATTTCACACGTGAGGATAATGCCCTGGAACCTGCATTTCTATCAAACACTTGAGGTGACCATGATTTAACAAACATGGGTAGAAATCATGAAACCTACCAAGCTAATCCCATATCTGAGAATATGCAGATGTATACTCTAATGTGATAATTTCTTATATCCCTGAAGAAAAAATTATTTGACCATTTAATCAATTGATCATTAGGTATTAATTAAGCTTATGTTTCCTACTTTTGAACAGAGGGAGAATAATAACTGTTCAAACACAGATGGTGAGATGTTAGAATGACCCCATGTAAATAGAAGTTGGACATTTACAAGGGAACACAATCATAGAAGTTTTACTTCTGAAAACTAATGGTTATGACATATGATTAAGTGAGCATTTGCCAAATACACAGTTATCAACTGTAACTAGGAGAAAAATTCTTGCTTATATATGTAAGAGGTATGCACACCACCTATTCTCGGAATCAACCTCAGAATGCAGTAATTCCTGGCTAGATTAGGAACCACTAATCTTTCCTAGACACCAAGATTAATGGCTTTTATGATTACCCTCTATTTTCTTTCAAATCTCTTCTCAGACCTATATCATTAACCCTTCATCATATAACTTTGCAATGGATGGCTTATTTTAGGAACATATAAACCACCACTAGAAGACCAAATTTAAACCTTGTTCCAAGCAAAACTTTTCCAAGCCACAAGAAACACTTCCTCACTATTTAACATCAAGGAAGTTAGCTCACTGTACAAGTGTGAGTATAAAAGACAGGGAAGTCACTTTCAGTCCACTGCTCTACTTTAAATTCTGTGCTCAATTAAGAATAATTAATAATAGAAGAAACCTGTATAAAGAAACTCATGATAACAATTGTATAGCAGTGTAAAATCAGTGTCACTCTCATCTTTAATAAGAAGAGGTGTAGACTAAAGGCCAGAGTATCTCAGAAAACATGCCAGCATCCCTTAAGATAATTAATCTACAATATGTTTCTCTTTTCAACCTCACTAAGAATTCTGTTCCATTCTGTCCCTTTAACTAAAAGTGTCTTTATTCCATCTTCTGATGTCTCTGCATTCCAGCCCCATCTCCAGTTTAATTTTGCTCCCTTTGCCTCACAAAGCAGGACACCCTGAGTTTCTTCACAGCTGAAGCAGTGAAGTTTTTTTTGTTTCAGAGGTAGCCTTAGCCCCTGTCAAGTACACCATCTGTAGCCTCAGACCTCAGGGAGCTCCCTTCCAACACCACCTCCAAACAGAAAAGAACCCCCTCCTGGTATTTGGGAACTTTGAGCCAACACATCAATTTGAATGCAAATTTTCTCCAAACTCAGATTCGCTGAGAGATCCATTTTTAAGCAGAGTAAGCTCCCAGCCCACCAACATGCAAATGGCGAGTGCGCATGTGTAAGAACCACAAGGGCAACAAAAAGACCGTACCTATTTTTCCAGCCTCTACTTTCAGGTTGAAATCCCAGTTTCTTGGCAACTTCAGGGACATTTTGCTCCCGGTTCTGGTGAGTAGTTGCTTGAAGTGACACGTCTGTCTTGATTCCCGCCCTTCTTGCCTTTTCGATCTTTCCTTCTAGCTTTTGTGGGCGTGTTCCCCTTTATGATGTCTTCGCAAGCAATCTTGGTTTGAAGTTGATTTGCCAACGTGTGTCCTCCTTTCTTTCAGAGGAAAGGTCCATCCATCTGTCACTAGGGGAGGGCACCCAAATCTCCCCAAGGCTCCCCAAGGCCCCAACAGTCCCACAGGGGCTGGTACTTCCTGAAGTGTGCACCTTACTTTTTCTGCTTTCAGATTTACCAGAAATATCCCAGCTGGTACTTCACCCTGCCTCATGGGAAGCAGAGCTCCTGTTCAAAAGAATCTCAGGCCTCACTGAGGCGAGGTCGTGGTAAACAACTGCTGCCTCTCGGCTTTTTTTTTTTAAACTGTCTGCTTCCTTGCATTTGAGGAAGTGGGTGGCTGTTCAGTCTAGATGGTGCATTATGAGCACACTTTCTTGAGAAAATGGGTTTTGGAAATGCTTGTATGAGCAGAATGAGTGCTCTTGTGATATAAATAAGACTATTTGATGAAAAGAAAAAACAATGCACAATTCCAAGACTCCACCATATACCTCTAAGTCCTCCTCCTAAATCAGCAGATCAAGTGTCCAAAAATGGTCCGTGAAACAACCTGCATTCTCCCCCGCACACCCCCCTCCCCTCGCAACCCTCAAGTCTCCCTCTTTTAAATTCTCTCTGCTCTAAGAACTAAATAGTAAGTTCTCCACCTCCGTGGGGTAAAGACTCATGTGGAAAGTGTTCTGATGTACTTAGTTAATAAGTTAGCTTTAGCCGATGGACCCACTCACATGTTATAATGCTTCTTTGGCATTGTGAACAGGGTACAGGTTTAAGAATTAGACTCACATGGGTTCAAAACCCAGATCTTCCACTTCCTAGCTTTGTAGCTTTTAACAAACAACTGACTCTTTCTGGGCCTTGTCCTTAAGCTGTGAAATGAGGTTGATAATAACCATGACTGCAGAGAGTTGTGAAGGCATCTAGTACAGAACTTGACACAAGGTGGTTGTACCACAAATATTAATTCAACCTTTATTTCATTTGGTTCAGTTCTGTGAAAGGCTTTCTTATGTTTAGCTGGATCAGTCTAATCTAGTGAGTCCAGAGCCAGACTGCCTGTGCTCAAGTCCTGTGTGACTTTGAACAAGTTTCTTGATCACTCTGTGTTTCAATTTCCTCATCTGTAGTGAGGCAAATAATAGGCCTTACATCATGTGTCAGTTGTAGGGCTTTATCAGATAGTAGGTAAAAGTATTCACAAGAGTCACTGCTAGCCAGGACACAAGCTATACATCCTTGGTTCATTCATTATTCAACCCTCCTGGATAACTCTGTCATATTTTCTTCTTTGGCTCCCATATGCTCATTCTCTGTTGATGACCTGACTTCCTAATTTATTGGGAAAGTCGATACAACTGGAAAAGAATGTCTGCAAGGCTCTAACCACTATACCTGATTAAGTCCTACATGTAAGCCCACACCTCCAACCTTGTCCTAGTTACAATGGATGAACCATGTTATCACTTCTCCGTCTTCACTGAATCAAATTCCTTCTCTTTCTTGGATCATTCCCATTGGTGTTCAAGCTTATTTTACAAAATATTTCCTGATTCCACTTCTTCCTTTGGCCAAAACCCCATTTCTTTCCTTCATTTATTAAGCAAAGCTTTGGTAAGAATTGTCTATACTTGCAAATGACTGTCCTATTATTCTCTCCTGGATTCCTTCTGTTGATGTTTTCACTCTCAGGATTCCACAGAATATAGTCCTATCAAGGACATCGACAACATCTCTGTCACTAAATACACTGGTAATTCTGCATGTCGGCTCAGTGCCCTACCAGCAGCTTCAGACACACTGATCACTCTCTCCAACTCTGAGCCTTCTCTCCACTTGCTTCCCAAGATCCCTCACTGGCCTGGTTGTCTGCCCCCAGTTGCTCCATCTCTGTGTCCTTGGTAGTTCCTTCTCATCTCTCTGACCACTAAAGATTAGAGGAAACCAAGACTCACCCAGTGGACTTCTTTTCTATCTATATCCATACTTTGGTGAGTTCACCTGTCCCAAGATTTTAAATGCCATGTATCTATTGATCATGCCAGGGTAGATTTTCAGCTCAGGCCACTCCAAAACCCCAAATCATATACATCTCTACTCAGATATCTAACAACTATTTCATATTAACATGTCCAAAACTTATATTCAGGGGGACCAAACTGAAAGAGTAGTGGTGACCTGAGGCATATTCTCATTGTGGATGAAAAGAGCCTAAGAGGGCTCTGCTTACATCACATCTGCTCACATTCCAGTGGTCAAAACACATCATGTGGCCAAGTCCAAAGGCAGTGAGGCAGGAAGTACACAGAGCCTTGAGGTGGTGGGGGAGGGGAAAGGGAGTGAATATTTGCTGATCAAGACTCCAATCCATCACACTAACCCAGTTTACCCAGCTACCTTCCAACTTCCCCAGGGGTCCTAGGTTGCTTTGAACTTGACTCAGCCAACTGGAGACTTCAGGGCCCCAACTGTGTGTTACTGCCAAACGCCACTGTTCTTTATCTTTCTTAACTTGGAGGGGAGGGGCAATGGATAGTCATTCTGAATCCCCACCCAGCAGCATCTTCACAGAAGTTGACACCATCCAAAGTCCAAGGACTTGGGCTTTGAAAATATTTTGAAGCTAATACTTAGAAACATACAGACAATTTCCTTTGTTCTTTAGGGTAGCTTCCTATAAGTCTTGGAAAAACTCATGACTGATGAGGAAGTTGGTTGTGAATACTTGGAAAGGCAATTAGATGAAAAGCACCTCTGGAAAAGCCCGACATAGCAGCCTTCCCTCTAAGGAGTGCGCTCTGGGTCAGCTAGCTGCCTGGGCAGGGTTAAAGAGCAGCTGTCTGCTGCAGGGCTGCTCCCCTTCTTCCTGACCTTCAAAGGATGAAGAAGTGGGTGTCCTGTCTGGTTCCAAAGTGTAGATCAGCATCTGCAGTAACAACAACAACAAAAAAAACAAAAAACCATTCATCTATTTCCTTATTGAATACTAACCATTTCTTGAGTAAGGACTTAATTTTCTTTAATGTTTTTTTATTTTTGAGAGAGAGAGCATGAGTAGAGGAAGAGGCAGAGAGAGACACACACACACAGAACGTGAAGCAGGCTCCAGGCTCTGAGCTGTAGGCACAGAGTCCAACCTGGGGCTCGAATCCATGAACTGTGAGATCATGACCTGAGCTGAAGTCAGACGCTTAACTGACTGAGACACCCAGATGTCCCAGTAAGGACTTAATTTTTGCTGAACATTGGAGGAATGTCCATGAACAAGCAGACTTTGTTTCTGCCTGCATCCAACTAACAGTTTGTTGAGAGAAAACAGTGAAATACAGCATGAGAAGGATTATGTTGAGAGAAGTGAGGGAAGCTATGGGAGTTTATATCTGAGGTGCTTAATAGGGACTTGGGGAATGAAGGAAGGCTTCTTGGAGGAAACAACTTCTACATTAAGGCTTGATGAATGACTTAGGGAAGCAAGAAGGTTGAGAGAGGCTTCCAAATAAAAGAAACGGCATGCAAGAGGAACAGAGGTAGGAAAGAATTCATCAGGTTGCTCCTGAAAAGGATGAAAGGGGTAGACGGGAGAGAGATGGAGAGATGGCTGGGTTGGGGCTGGATCCCTGGTAAGCCGTGGTAAAGAGTTTTGACATTACCCTGAAGAAAAGAGAAGCCATTTAGAAGTTATTATTGGGGTTGGGAAGAGAGATGTAGCAGATAGCCAGATAAGGGAGAGGGAGACAGTGAGGCCAGCAGCAGTGTGCAAAGAAAGGAGAAAGAGGCAAGAACCATTCTGGTGGTGGGATTGACTGTCTGGGAGAATTTCTGTGGGAAGAAAAGAGATGCTCAAAGACCCCGGCTCCAGTCCCTGGAGGGAGATGGAGCTCCCATCACAATGACAAAGAGTGCACAAAAAGAGTGAGGGTTACTAATGACAAACAGGGAGTCAGTTACCCCAGGGAGCAGCTGGATGAGCTCAGCATGTGGGATGCTGCATTCAGAGTCCTATGGGACCTCAGATGCAGCTGTCTTGAGCCCAGACCTCAGTAGACACCTTCATTCATTCATTCATTCACTCATTCACTCTGTAAACATTTATCCAGGACTGGGCTGGATGCGGAGTAAACAAGGATGATTAAGATCCTGACCTAGTCCTCAAATGAGTCAATGAAAGTGAGAAGTGTAAACATAATGGCAGTGCTGTTTTCGGTATAAAAATAGTGCACGCACAGGGTAGGATGACAGCAGGAAATGGTGGGCTCAGCTTAAGGGGCCAGGAATGGCTTCCCGGGAGAGGTGACCCAGAAGAGAGTAGCCAGACCTGAAACAAGTTGGGGAGCTGGAGAAGGATGTCCAGGCAGATGAAACAGCAGATGGCTGCCAAAACACAGAATCCATTTAGGGAAGTCCCAGGAATGATGTGCCAGGGTAGGGCCAGAGCGGGGGAGGGGCAGAGACGGCCGGGGCTGCTGGGCCCAGGCCTGATGCCCTGGCTGAGGGAGCGGACCCCACTCTGAGGGGACAGTCTTTGGAAAGCTTTTTGAAACATCCCTTTTATTGTTTTGTTACTATTTGTCCATGCACAATCTTCAAAGTTCTAGGTAAGCATAAAGAACATAAAAATCACTGTTACCATTTAATGTGTAAGGAGAAATTTCCCACTTCAATCTCCCATCTCTCCTACTCTTTCTATTTATGTGTGTATATATATATGTATATATATATAATGTCTGCATATGTATTTTAAACATAAGAATTAGTTTGTATGCTGTTTGATATGCTATTATCTTCCCTTGACAACAAAAAGCATAAATAGTTGTATCTTATTATTTTCCCAAAACCTCATTAATTGCCCATAGTCCATAATTATATAGTGAGAGCTAAATTTATTCAACAAATCTCTGTATCACTGACCATGTGAGATGTGTACAAATATTCATAATATTCTTGTAACTAAATACAGTAAAACTTTGGTTTGCAAGCATAATTCATTCCAGAAACATGCTTCAGTCCAAAGCACTTGTATATCAAAGTGAATTTCCCCATTAGAAATAATGAAAACTCAGATGAGTCATTCTACAACCCCAAAGTATTAATATAAAAATGATTATAATACTGCAGTACAATACAAAATAATAAAGAAAAACAAAATATAAGGAAATTAACCTGCACTTCTCTTGAAAACCTTTGTGGCCGGTGTGAGGCAGACAAGAGGAGGAGAGTTATTGTGTTAGACAGCTTTCATTAATGCTAATCGAATCATTGCTATCTACTGACTATGAAATCTTTTTATTTTCATGCAACTTTAACAAGGAAACTATCCTTGTTTTGAGGATTGCTTTTTCCTTCTTTTGAGGATTTTGCAGAAATGTGACATTGCATTGTTATTAAACAGATTCATTGCTCGCACAGCTACAACCATATTCAGGTGGTGCTTTTCTACAAAATTGTCCCCACATTTTACACATATCCTTAATCTCATTTGAAGTGAGGGAGTCCTCTAATTTTTCTCCTCCTCCTCTGTAGATGAGATGCAGACGCAGACTCCTTATAAAATCTTGCTATTTCGGCCACTCGCATACTTCATTTGTGCTTCTCAATGATTTCCTTCTTAACTTCCACCATAATCATCTCCTTCTTCTTACCACCTTTTTATGCGTGGGGGCCATTGTATACGCTCACACAAATGTTGACTATGGTACAGTATTAATAAACTCATCATATGCTGTATTTAATGTAACTGGTGATAAGGCAGCAGAGGAAATGGTCTATATCTGTAAGGAGCCTGATGTAGAATGAAGCAAAGCATTCCTAAGCTTACTCTTGGATGGAAAAGCAAAGGACTGCCCATAGGTGCTTTAAAGTGACAAAAAATACACTAGTGCCAGTTGTGGGGCCCTTCCAATGTTCCGAAAAATCACTGATTTCTGCCAAACACCTTAGCCTGAGACCAAGCATCCAAGCATGGGATACAATCACCCACAATCCGGCAGAAAGAGAGAGAGAGGGAGAGAGAGGGAGAAAGAGAGAGAGAGGAAAAACTGGCTCAGTTGTGAACATGTGATGTTTGGCATCACGTACTACTTGTATTGGAAGACATCACTCATTTATCAAGTTAAAATTATTAGAAATGTTCTTGTCTTGCAGAACAAGTTATTCACAATCCAAGAATAAACAGTGCAATTCAAGTTATCTATGAATGTGCTTATTGGCCATTTGTAAGGGTCAGATACATCTAGGTGTCTGTGTTTCTGAGTGATTTTGAAAGGAATCAGTGAAACAGGGTTGGGAAAGGCTCCTTAAGTCTTCCCTGGTGACTTTCATACTCCTGGTGCCAGGATCTCCCTCAGAAACCCCAGTTATCTGCATGCTAGCCCTCCAGTTGGTTGCCTTCTTGTCTCTCATTTTGTCACCTGTATTACCATCCTCTGCATTTTGAGACAATTTCTCATGCTTGTCCTTCATCTCACTGGTTTTGTTTTTTTCACAGCTTTACAGAAATATAATTTACATAACATACAGTTCACACATCTACAGGGTACAATTCAGTGATTTTTAGTGTGTCCACAGGGTTGTGCAACCATGACCATAAGCAACTTTAAAACATTTCTATCACCACCACCACCCTCCTAAGAAACCCCATACCCATTAGCAGCCCCTTCCCATTCCCCTCAACCCAGCCCTGGGCAAACACTGGTCTAGCTTCTGTCTCTATATGTTTGCCTATTCTAGACACTTCATATAAATGGAATCATATAATACGTGATGCTTAGTATCACTTAACATAATGTGGCTTCTGGCTTCTTTCACTTAGCATAATGTTGTCAAGGTTCATCCATGTTGTAACAAATGTCTGAAATTTCTTCCTTTTTATGACCAAATAATATTCCATTGTGTAACTGTAGCACACTTTATCAGTTCATTAGTCTATGGGTTGTCTCCACTTTTTGGCTATTATGAATAATGTTATTATAAACATTCAGGTACAAGTTTTTTTATGTGAACATATGCTTTTGTTTCTCTTGGATATGTACCTAGAAGTAGAATTGCTGGATCATATGGTAACTCATGCTTAAACTTTTGAGAAACTGCTGGAACATTTTCCGAAGTGGTTGCACCATTTTACATTCCCACCAGCAATGTAGGAAGGTTCCATTTCTTCCATATCCATCCCCCCAACATTTGTTATCATCTGTCTTTCTTATTTTAGCCATTCCAATGGGTATTAAGTGGCACCTCATTGTGGGCTTGATTTACATTTCTCTGATGGCTAATGATGTTGAGCATCTTTCCATGTGTTTATCTGCTTTGTTTTTCCAAAACGTAAATTCTGCTTCTCAAAATAGCCGTCACCTGCATTTCTATTAGACTGATACACACTGTGCTAAATACATCCCAAATTTCCAGCAGTCTTTTTCCTCTGTACTTCTGCTCCACTAAAGTGCCATCTTCCCATACCCACTGCATGCCTCTCTAAATTTTTAAATTTTTTAAATGTTTTGTTATTATTTTTTTTTTTTAGAGAGAGTGCGAGACCGTGTGAGCAGGGGAAGGGTCAGAGGGAGAGGGAGATACAGAATCTGAAGACAGGCTCCAGGCTCTGAGCTAGCTGTCAGCACGAACCCACAACCATGAGATGATGACCTGAGCCAAAGCCGGACCCAGGCACCCCACCTCTCTAGAATTTTTAAGAGATGCTCTGCATAAAAAAAGCAGTCACATCTTATTGGCAGTGATTCGATTTGCTGGAGAGACCCACTTGCCACCAGATCTCTCCTTCCTTGTCTGCTCCAGGGGTGACTGTCACCATCATCCTCATCAGCATTACTACTGTAGCAGTTGTTTTCTTCGAGGATTTGTGACAATGCCTGGAGGGGATGGAAGAATTATACACTAGCTGCCTCACTGATCAGCATCAGAGAAATGGATGGCAGAGAAAGAGTTCGGTTTTCTGGATTCTCCACAGCTGGAGCCTCTGAGTAGACTCCAGGCGAGTCACAATGTGAGTGCCCACCTTTGTCAGGAGGTCTCTGTTCATGATACAAATCCACGGTGGTTTCTCAGGACCAAAGTCCTTGTGTAGTTGGATGATTTCCTATGATCAGTAAGTTTCTCCTTATCAAGAACAAAGAGAAACTTTGTTGGTAGTGCTACCCAAAGACATTGTTGATGCCGTTTTTAATGGAATTAATTGTGTATTGGGGGAAGGACACAAGCAAAGATGAATCTTTAACCTCTTGAGGTTGGGAGTTGAAACAAAAGAGACTTTCCATTTTACTATTTAACCAAAAAACTCTTGGCATATAAAGAGGTGGTTGAGGATGGGCTCCAGACCACCTGTCTCCTACAGTCTTTGAAGAGTCACTGGTGAAATTTTAAGGCCCAGACCAAAGTGGTAGCTCCTCAAATCTAATGTCTTCCTTTTTCAGTGGTGAGTGTGTGGTGGGGGAGGAAGGGCAAGCAATGGGAGGGGCCTGCCCTAATCAGGAAGTAGAGTGCATTATCTGTAAAGAATTATAGAAGTATAACACAACTAAAAGCCATCTACTTTTTAAAATCATCTCCTTGCAAGGTGCCTAAATGGCTGTTACTTAAGTGTCTGACTTTAGCTCAGGTCATGATTTCACAGTTGGTGAGTTCAAGGCTCACATTGCTCTCTGTGCTGACAGCTTGGAGCCTGGAGTCTGCTTCAGATTGTGTCTCCCTCTTTCTCTCTCTGCCTCTTCACTGGTCACACTGTGTGTGTGTGTGTGTGTGTGTGTGTGAAGAATAAATAAATATGAAAAATAATAATAATAAAATAAAATAAAAATAAAATAAAATCATCTCCTTGAATAGTAATTCTAAATAATGTCTGTGGAAAACACCCTTCCCCTCAGTTGGACCGCTTCCAACCCCTGTTCCTATGATAGGTCCCCACAACCCCTGATGATTATAATCCCACCTCATCCACAGAAGAATTCTCTCCTCACTGTGGAACCTGCCAGTGTTGTGTATTTTGATTGATTACTCACCCATCTGCAAGATCCACATTCTCCCCACTCCTTCTCACCCCAGCTCCTCAAGGATTTGAACACTTATCCAAGTCCCTACCCTACTTTCCCCAGTGGTAGTCTAAGAAACCCCCTCCTCCTATGAGCTGTCCCATAAGCCTTGAATCTGAATTAGATGGCTCGGTCAGAAAGTCTGTAGGACGCCGTTCTAAAAAGAAATGCACCTGTTGTGATGAGCACCGGGTGATGTATGGAAGTGTTGAATCACTAAATTGTACATCTGAAACTAATATTATTACACCATATGTTAACTAACTGGGATTTAAACAAAAACTTTAAAAAAGAAAATAAAAATAAGTGTCTTATAAGACTGCATCCTAATGAGCTTATCCTGGGGGTGCCTGGGTGGCTCAGTCGGTTAAGCGGCTGACTTAAGCTCAGGTCATGATCTCACAGTTCGTGGGTTCGAGCCCTGCATCAGGCTCTGTGCTGATAGCTCAGAGCCTGGAGCCTGTTTCAGATTCTGTGTCTCCTTCTCTCTCTGCCCCTCCCCTGCTCATACTCTGTCTCTCTCTGTCTCTCTCTGTCTCTCTCTGTCTCTCTCTCTCTGTCTCATAAAAATAAATAAAATGTTAAAAAAAATTTAAGTGAGTTTATCCTGACAATTTGAGTAGAGCGCCCATTTTCTTTAATTAATAGATTTTATTTTTAAAGAACATTTAGGTCTACAGAAAAACTGAATGGAAAGCAGAGTTCCCATATACCGCCTCCCACCTCAACCCCATCACACACTCTGCACTTGCCCTCTTAACATCTTGCATTAGTGTGGTATATTTGTTATAATTGATGTGCAGATATTAATACATTATTATTAACTAATGTCCATAGTTTACATTAAGACTCACTTTTGGTTCTGTACATTCAATGGGTTTGACAATGTGTAGTGACAAGTGTCCATCTTCATGGTATTGTACAGAGTAGTTTTACTGCCCTAAAAGTCTCCTGTGGAGAGCACCCACTTTTTGGACACCCTTTCCCATGTCTCTTCACACAGCGTTTTTTCCTTTATTAGAATTAATTGCCACGATTTTAAACAGGAGATTCATATAGGAATGCAGGCTTCTGGCATCTTGAAACAGCAAACAATGCAGTACCTGCATGTTCACAAGACCATGGTCAGCAGAAGTTCAACAGAGGCTGACCCTTCTCACACAGGTAGAGCGTGCCAGAACCCTTCCATTCCCTAGAGACAGTGACAGGTGCCATTTGTAGTCACACTTTTACTGTTGTTTTCCTTATAATTTATTTAAAAGAAAAAATGTAATACTTGGTACCCACACATGTCTCATTCAGAAGTGGGGAAAAAAAAAGTAGTCTGAGAAGGCCATAAAAGTTGGGAGAAAACATGTTTCTTTGTGGATGTGAGCCAGCCAGTTTTGCTTGTTTATATTCTCCACTTGTCTTCTGCAGGCACTGGAGTGGGGCCCCATACTGGGGTGCACTCAGCTAGCACCTCACTTCTAGCTAATGTGCTTAGAGCTAATGGCTGATGCTTGTACATGTGACCAATTTCCCAGCATATGCATTCTGGAGTATGGCATTTGAAGACACCAAAAGAAAGATGGTTTTCATGTGGCTTTTAAAAAAGTTTTTATTTGTTTTTGATCGGGGGGGGGGGGCAGAGAGAGAGAGAATCCTAAGCATGATGTGGGGCTTGATCTCATAAGCCGTGACATTATGACCTGAGCCAAAATCAAGAGTTGGATGCTTAACCGACTGAACCACCCAGGCATCCCTCATGTGGATTTTAATAGTCTATATCTCTAAGAGAGATAAATTTAGAAGTCACAATTTCCAGGTTTTATTCCCTTTCCCTTGGCTATATGGGAAAAATAGAAAACAATGACAAAAATAAAAAACTCAAGCAGGGGAAGAGACTTCTATCCTCTGAACACTCTGTTTGACTTTAGGCGATAAGGTACAAGCATCTTGGCTCAGAGTCTTGTTCTTCTGGGGCCTGAGCAGTGAGGTGGACATGCCTCATTACTGATCTCATCTCTGCCAAGGCCGCTGGGGTTGGTTCTGATGTCTGGTCACAATTTGATAGTCTATTAAGCTTTACTTTTTCCCATAACCAAAAAAAGATTATAAAAAAAAATCTTTCTAGAGTCCCAAAGGCCAACACTGGCATTATTGCTGCCAAAGCTCTAACTAGAGGAAAACTGTTCTATGGGTCATGGCATTAGAGAAAGGACTGTCTATTTAAACAGGAAATGTATTGCCAAGGGATTATAGACAGAACCTGAAGTTTTTGAGCCAGAGCACACAAAGAAATAAGGGGAAAATGCTCTCCCACATAACACCACCTTTGGGCCAATTATGGGTTATATATTTGGTTGAACCACATGAAGCTGCTAATATTTGACCACTTTGACCTGCAAACACAAGTTTCATGTGGTTCATTGTAAGAGGCCCACTCTGCTTCCTGCCATGTATTCACTCAACAAATATCAAATGAATTGTTCACCTACTATGTACCAGGCACTGTCCTAGGTGCAGAGACCACAGCCAAAAGCAAGAGAGACCAAAAAAATCCTGTTTTTGTGAAGCTTATTCTGGGGAGAAGAGACAGGTGTGCACACATGGTGAGAAGAACACACAATAAATGAATGAGATAAGCATGATAAGCTAGTTGGTGGTGAGTGCTGTGGAGAAAACAAATATGTCATGGGAAGTGAGAAAAGCAGTGGGTTTCAGGAGCGGTGACTGCAGTTTGAAAATAGCTGGTGAACAAAACCTTCACTGGGTGGGTGACATTTGAGTAAAGATCTAAGGAGAAGGCTTGACCCAGGTAAATATCTGTGGAAGAACCTTCCAGCCCAAGGAAGAGCGAGTACAAGAGCCTCACCAGAGGTGGAAGCAGGCCTAATATGACCAAGAGACCACTGGGTGGCTGCCCACCATTGTTCTTTTTTTACAGGGCTGGGATGAGAGAGGTTTTGCCCTGAAGAAATAAACATTATGGGCTCAGAGGTCAAGCAGGCCAGCTGCTTCCAGAACCTGAAGAGAATGTAGCAACCTAACACCTGGAGAACTGGGAGCTCCAGGACACTGGGAAGTTGAGTCCAAGAGGGTCTCAACTTTCCCCACTGGAGGAAGGAAGCCATCCTTTTTGGCTGTGCAGAGAGCTTTCAGGTCACTCATCAGACAGTCCTGCTCAGCTCATGGTTCTACTTTTTGACCCCAGCAGTTCATCGATCAGGGGCATAGCTCTGTTGCACCTGGATTAGGAAAAAGAGTATGTGTTCCACCCATCCACTTGCCAGTGTTGGAAGCGTCCATGCCCAACCAATTGGGGTCTTTCACTGCTTCCAATTATTCATATCTTTGGAGCAATAAGCTCTGTGAGGATCTGGAACTCTCCATCCTGCCACCACAGGTGACTTCCAGGGACCAGGAAGTGTGTTAGCAAAATCACCCAGAGCATATTAGTATGTCTAGTTTGTGTCCATCCCAGACTATAGGCAGTGGGGTTCCTGTCTCCTTCCCCTCCCCCACACTCAAGCACCTTAAAGAGTTCCCTGAAGCTATGGACACTAACCTCCAGGATGGGAGATCAAAGCAACCCACAGGACAAGGAGCGAGCAAGTGAGCAAGGCACTAGAGGAACAGCCTCTCCTATCTCCTATCCCTTGGATCTCCACATTTGAAGGTCCAAGAGTCTCCCTGTGCCAGAGGAGTCTAGGCTTTGTCATTGCTCCCGCAGCAAGCCCTCAGCATCTGCATTTCCAAAGCATTTAGCTCACAACAGATCCCCAAAATGGACTGAAATGGTCAAGATGCCAAGATTCAGTTCCCCCTTCTTTCCCTCTAAGTCCTTAGAACCCAGTAGGGAGTGGAGGCTTGCTCACTGATCCTTAGAGGGAAACCTAGGGCAAAAAGGAAGCCCTTGGTTACCCTTCTTCCTACTTGACCATGTTCTGGATGGTCCTCCTCCTTTATAATAACTGCTCTATGTATCTGTCCCTTTGTACTCTGTCCTAATGATCACCAATTGCTATAAGCAGTTTTCCAATAAATGTAGCTCATTCCTGTGATTTTCCAAAGGGCCCTCTGGAATTTGGGGTTGTGTACTGGCTTTCTGTTATGAGCTGGTCCTAGAGTAGGAACGGGCCTGAGCAGGCTTCCCAAGAGGCCCAGCTTCATAAGTCCACTGGAACACCTGTCACTCTGCATGACCAATCCCCCCTTCCTCATCTTGGCTCCACCGAGCCTTTTTTGCTATTAACCAGCAGACACAGTGAAGGCACCTAGCAGGCTCTCAAACCCAGATTTGTCCTCCTGGCTTTGAACACAAGGCCACTGTCCTGTGCAGGCCAACCAGGCCAAGTGCCCAGTTAGCACTCATATGCATTTGTCCCAGTTCTCAGACACTGCTGAGCCTGGTTTTCCCTTTTATTTAGAGTTTCAGTGTTTTTCCCTGGTTGAAGAATTAGAAACTCCTCCATTTCCCATCTATCAAAAATGCCTTTAGCCATCCTACTTTCTGTAAGGGCTATGATGGCAGGTTTGGCCCAACCACTTTCCCTTTCTGAGCCTCCTCTACCCTTCGTCTCCTAACTCTTTCCTGGGTGGAGGCCTGGGAGTTGCACTCTCCTACCTGGGATTTTACTGGGATCTGGCTGAGCCTGTGTGGTGCCTGTGGTCTTAGCAGGGGTGTTCAGCTTTGCATCCGGGGTCTCTGGGAAGTTACATACTGCACACAGGTGTGTAACTTGATCATTCAGAGTCTGGCTCAGAATGAGGGTGGGTGTGTTGCGCCTTCTGAATCGGCAGTCGAGAAACTTCATTCTGCCATAAAGGGCCCTGCATTAACCCTCTGCTACTGGAGTTTGGCCTTACTCAACTGCACAGAGAGTCCAGCTAGAGAGGCTCATGGTGTGGGCCTTAGAAAGCCCGGTTTCCTATCCCCAGAAGACCCCAGATGGTAACCGCACAGTAAATACTCCATCCCAGCGAGTGCCTTTCATCCCATTTCCCCTCTAGTCCTTCACATTCATGAGGATGAACCAAAGATTGAATGCAGCAACCCATGGCTCCCGTTCCCCCTACATGTCATCCGCAACTCAGGGGCTCTGAGGGGCCCTTCTCTTAGGGTCTCGTTTGGTCCACAACCAACAACATGACCACCAGACCACCAACCCTCCCTACCGCCAGTGACCTGCCTTCTTAGAGGTTTTTGCGGCCCACGGCCATTGTGGTCACCTTGTGAGAACTCTACTGTCTTACGGTCAGCTTTGGGGGAGATATCTTCTACCTTGGAGGACTCCGTCAATCCCTCACACCTGCCAAGCTGGGCAGCATTCATTCCTCATCGGCACACTCTGCCATAGAAGGCTGGGACCACAGCAGAAGAAGTCAGCAGGTCCCCGGGGTCTCCCGCCTCTCGGCTACAAGTGAAGGGTTGTGCTCCACAGAAGGGACCACTTCTGAAGAAAGCATTTGGAATGAGAAACCCCAAAGAGGCTTTAGATGTGCAGCAGCCATTACAGTGTACCCACAGCAGACCCAGAGCAGACCACAAGGCCTGAAGGATGCCTGCTCAGACCCAGCACAGTGATGAAACAGCCATTAAGGATGGGGAGGACCCACAAGGAGTCTATTGGACATGGAGAAGCACAGTTTGCCAGCTATGTGAGCAGGGAATAATCCCCTGATGCTTGAGCCTGGCCTACAGCTAGCAGATTAACTTTTTGGCTCCCTGCTCCTAATAGGGGGCCTCCCTTTCTTGAGCACATTCTCAGGGCAGGAATTTGTCACCTCTCCCAAGTGGATGGCCACAGATTGTCAGATTATAAATGACCTCCTTTGTCATAGGCTGAGAATCTCTGACTACAGGAACTCCACTTATGGCCACTGCCTCCCAGTGAGCCCAGCATCATAGAATTTGCTGGTTACTACACACTCTTTATCAACCATAGCCAATGCATCTAAATGAGCATGGGAATGGCCAGCCCAAGACCGAAATTTAGTCACCATAAGAAGAGAGAGGAAAGAGGCGGTAGTGCCCCTCAGTTGGAGTGCAGATCCTTGTGCATCCAGCTGAACCCGGGCCAACCTTGCCTCCCCAGTCTGGAGCCTGGGAAAACGGTGGGCCTGTTCACCCCCTACCCCAGGATGTTGGCGCTTAGTGACACTTGCTTGTGTTTGCCCTGAGTCCTTTGCACAGTGTTTTACAAAACTGTCTCTGAGCACCGGTGTGCCCACAGTGATGTGGAAGGGTGAGGGAGTTCAGGAGCCTAAGCAAAGGTGAGAAGTTCCCTGGGAGCAGAGGCCCCAGAGCCAGCCTCCTGGTTTGAATCCTACTTCCTTCGCTGTCTACTTGTGTGACAGTGTGCATGCTGACTAACCTCTCTGGGCTTTACTCTTCTCAGTATTAAATGAAGGGAATTATAACTATCTCATAGAACTGATGAAGAGATCACACATGATGAATAACACAATGGAAACACTCAAAAGAGTGTTCGGCATGTAGCAAGCTCTTAATAAATGTTAGAAAAGAAGATAATTTCCACTGGTGAGACTATGTGTCCTAAGGAGCTTTGAAGTTGCATTTCATGTGACTTTATAAGAAAGTGAGCTGATAACTAACAAGTAAAATCCGTATTTTGTCCAACCTGAGGAACAGGAGGGACCTGCCCTTTCTCGTTTAAAAAGCTTATCAAGTTGCAAAGCCAACTTAGGCCAGTTGGGGAAGGGTGTGGAAGGACATGAGGGAGGCTGCTGTCTGTCCACAAAGCTCTGCAGTGTTGAGATGCTGATGATGGAGACCAATCCTGGACCACAAACCGATGGTGTGGTTTAAACATCCCCTTCTTGCACGCCCAGAAGCCAGCACATGTGCAAATGATGACACACCCAATTTTATCAGCTTGTACATACCAGGGGGAAGGAAACGGTACTGAAGGGAGAGGCAGGTAGAAAGGAAGAGCTGTAATCCTGACAGCCAGAGCAGGGAATGGGATCCAAGCTGCAGACAGGCAAACTGGTAACCTGTCTATGTGGGGATTTGCTGGGAGGAAATCGGAACCAACAGTCCGAGAACTGTGTTTTTAAACCACGCCTGGACGGCTCTGCCAGCCTCCTTCTCCACTCCTGAGATCACGAGATGCTCAGCAGGGTGCCTGCCACAACAGGAAGTGACAAAGGCAGCTGATTTCGCCAAAGATATGAAGCCCACAGTTCACACTGAATAAATTACACAAAGAACAGCCAGACCCCACGGGGGTAAGAGAAGAGTCAGTGTGAGTGTGTAACTTCACTTAAACCTAATTCCACGCATTGCCAAAGAGAGCACGTTAATTTCCATACACATTGCAAACCCATTTTGCCCTCATGTAAATACAGAAAATATTATTCATCCATTTTGCAGATATAAAAACTGAGGCATGCACAGGAGAGGTAATTTGCTTAAGGGCCAACTCAGAAATCCGTATTTCGTCCAAGAGTTGTTGCAAATCTTAATGGTCAGAAAATATACAATGTAACCCTTGAAATCAAGTATAAAATTAATTTCTGATTGTTAGTTCTAATGGTAAAAAGAGGAAATGAATTTTGGTCAGTTACATAGGCCATGCTTTGTCTGTTGTTCAAAAAAAAAGCTTTGTTTATGAAATTTTAAGTAGCCCATGCAATTAAAATTTGTACACATTTTCATCTGGAACATAACTATTTGTGATGTATTAGAGTCATTACCAAGAAACACCATGTGTGGTTCCAGACATAGGGGGAAGGAAAAAAGAATACACCTTTGGACTCTGGGGGTATCTCAAGAATTTCAGTATTCAATCACTTCTGTGACCATAGCTTGATTTCTATAAAAATTTACTTCCTTTAAGAAAAATATTGATCAGGTAGAGGAATCGATTAACATCACCTTCAAATATTCCAAAACATCTGGCAGGGGCTGGGAGATAGTGTATGAGAAAATAGCCCACACATTTTATTTTTTTTTTAATGTTTATTTATTTATTTTGAGAGAAAGAGAGCAGGTGCACACACACACGTGGGGGAGAGGCAAAGAGAGGGAGAGAGAACCCCAAGCAGGCTCGCTCTGCACTCTCACTCTGCACTCTCTGTACTCTCAGTGCAGAGCCCGACGAGGTGCCCAAACTCAACAAACCGAGCCATGAGATCATGACCTGAGCCGATATCAAGAGTCACATGCTTAACTGACTGAGCCATCCAGGCACCCCTAGCCTACACAGTTTAAAATCACATAGATTTTGTCCACCTTGCTAAAGGACTTTTGAATCTGGGAGATGGGAAAATGCATACCATGTTCTGATGCACCAAGAACATGCTCTTTTGGAGGATTCCAATAACAAAGTGACTATGGCCATATAATTAAAGGGAATTTGATCTCTTCCCATAGCAAAGTTCCCAGAGCAAGTATAGGAACTATTAATTTTTTTTAATTTTTTTTTAAATATTTCCATGTTTGTGATCTCTGTTCTGACCCAGCTTCATTCCTCTGCTCCACCAAAAGTTTGAGCCACATTTGTTGTGGAAGCTTATCAAAGTGGCATCTCCCAAGTCACCTCTTGCCAAGGGACAGCATTTCTGTTTGGCTCCTGTGAATTTAAAGATGGGGACTGTCCTTGTCTGGGTGTGTGATTTCTAGAAATGAGCCCTGATCAGTCAGCTGATAGTGTACAGGAAGTTGCTAAGGCTTTTCACCAAAATTATCACATCAGTCTCTGCATAACAGTTAAAGATTCCTTCTCAAAATAAGCATGGACTTCAGATCCATGGACATTAACAGGTAACTGGACAGACCTGGGTTGTTTGACATCACATCCGTGCTAAATCTGGAAATAAATCAGGTGACCATGTTGGTGATGTGAGCCAGCAATCAAGAGGTGCTCAGTAAACCTGGATTCATCAGGGTTTGGGTGCCAGTCCCTGCCCTGTCCCACTGTGATTTCTGAACCCCAGGTTTTCATCTACAAGGGCAGAGTGATGATAGCTACATGAGGATTGGCTCCATGTATGGAAAACTGTAGGGATATAGCAGTCCTTGTTAAATAGTAATGACACTAATGCTAAGTTTCCTTTAAACAGTATTTGACAACAAGATTATGAAAAGCTGAATAATGGCCGCTTAAAGATATTCATATTTTGGGATGCTTGGGTGGCTCAGTCAAGCATCTGACTTTGGCTCAGGTCATGATCTCGCAGTTTGTGGGTTCGAGCCCCGTGTCAGGCTCTGTGCTGACAGCTCAGAGCCTGGAGCCTGCTTCAGATTCTGTGTCTCCCTCTCTCTCTGCTCCTCCCCCACTCTCTCTCTCTCTCTCTCTCTCAAAAATAAATAACCACGAAATTTCTCTTAAAAAAAAAAGTGGGTCCAGTGTAAGCACACCAGCCTTCCAAGAAGGAAGTAAAGAGAGATAGATGTGAATATGGAATGAGGCGAGAAAGGGCCCACAAGCCAAGGGACATGGATAACCTCTAGAATCTGGCAAAGGTAAGAAGACAGATTTCCCCTCAGAGCCTTTAGAGGGAAATCACCCTGATGAAAACCTTGACTTTAGCCCGGTGAGACCAATTTTGGAGTTCTGACCTCCCGTACTCCCTAAGAATCAAGCTGTGTTGTTTCAAGCCACTGAGATTGTGGTAATTTCTTACAAGAGTCAGCAGAAACTCAGACAAAGGTTATAAAACATACTTTTTTGAGTAGCCCACAGGTTGGATCTGGAGGCAATTTCCAACATAACAACCTTTCTCATTTTTTCAGAACAAGAGTATCACATATTTCTGACATATCTATCTCATACCAGTTCAAAAGTAGATGAACTCACTAAGGAGACTGTATGGAGCAAGAAGAACAGAGGCCCTAAAGCAGATTCTAAAGGAGTGATTCTTAGACTTCCCTGAGATTTTAGAACACATGGGTTCTTGTTCAAATGAAGATTCTGACTCAGGAAGCCTGGGGTAAGGCCTGAGATTCTGCATTTCTAACACGTTCCAGATGACACAATGTGGCTGGTCCCCAGACCACACTCTGAGTAGACAGGCTGCAGAGGACCACTCTGAAGGGAACACACTCTGAAGAGGCTCCATTGATGGACTTACTCTTAACCAGTTTCCCAACTCTCTCCAGTCCTTTGTAAAATTCCTTTAGGGGCGCCCGGGTCTGCAGAGGGTTCATCATTCACGGCCACTCCCACGAAATGAATTGTACATATTATCTCAGTTGGCTCTGTTCCCAAGCAAATGCATCCCAAGGTAATATAAGCTGTACTTATCTTTTTAAATATATGATGAAGTTGATTATTTAAACCAATGAAATATGAGTGCAAAGAAAAAGGTTCTTTCTATGAAAATTAAGTTAATAGATTTGGAAAGAGAAAATATACATCACTAGAAAACATGTCAAGTCACACATGGATAAGTGGAGGGGGAATCATCAAATTCTCTACACCTAGAATGCTTTAAACTATATCTTCAAATTTTCACTCCCATTTTATTTCTTTTAATTTTTTTAATGTTTATTTTTGAGAGAGAGAGAGAGAGGGAACAAGTGGGGAGGGGCAGAGAGAGAGGGAGACACAGGACACAGGCTCCAAGCTGTCAGCACAGAGCCCAGCACTGGGCTCGAACCCACAAACCTGTGAGATCATGCCCTGAGCCAAAGTCGACACTTAACCAACTGAGCCACCCGGGTGCTTCCTTCATTCCCATTTTAAAGAAACCAAAATTGTCCTGTGAGTACATTACAGATAACAAACATTTACACAAGAAAAGCTTTAAGGATATGCATCTGGGTTTTAAGTGAAAAATTAAAGGTCAGATGACTGCTGCCATTCTTAGCAGCAGTGGCCGTGTACTTGCTTATGCTTCAGACCTTTGGTTTTCCTTACACAACACTGAGTTGTTACCTACCACCCTTGTCAAGCCTCAGCACCACAAACCTGTCAGAGGCTGTGATTAATCTCTGTCTTTTGCAGAGGAAGAATCTGAAGCTCAAACAGAAAGGAGTGAATTGACCCAGTACAGTAAAAGCCTCCACGTGATCATACCAGATCATGACACCACTGGGGCCCCTGATTAGAAGTAGCTTAAGATCAATGGTTTAACGTATATCTGATGATAAGAGAAGCAGTAAGGAATACACATAAAACAAATACTTGCAAACAAACAGAATGTCACATTCTGACATTTAAAGAGAGAGAGAATCACACGTATTGTTTGACGAACAAGGGTCAAAGAGTACAGTGAAATAGTAGCTGTAGCAAAACCACATCAGCTTGAAGGAAGTTTAGGTCAGAAAACTATAAGTAGAATGCAGATATCTATCTGAGATGGCTCTAGAGACCCCATGGTGGTTTCTCACGGATGTAGGTGCTACCTCAAGATTACATTATGTGGGTGAGGCTTTTGAATAAAACTATACATACACTGTCAATCGTCATGTGCTGGACAACTGAAACTTCAGTTTCATAGAATTATGAAGGTAAAAGGACCCATGTTCCACATCTTCTGAGGTACTTCTTGGGAGGGAAGGATGTTGACCCAAGCCCCGGGGGAGGGCAGAAGAAACCTAAGGCAGGCTCAGGCACCCCACTGGTCTTCTTCACTGCCTTGCTGCCTCACTGCAGCAGCCCTATCTATCTTGTAGAATCTACATATTGGGAGAAGCCACAGCATATAAGAGTTAAGAATAATTTCCATAGCATCCGTGTGTGTCCCATAACAGTTACACGGATGTTCCAGAGGTGACCTCTTTCCTTCTTTTGAAATGGGTGCCACATTTCAGTAAGACCAAACAAACAAAGGGCCTTCTGATTCAAGTTGGCAAATTATGAATATGCCTTTCTCTGCCCTCCCCAAATCGCATTTGCATGACAGTATAGACCGATAAGGAAGAATGGAGGGCACAAGAAAGGATCAGCCGGCCAGGGCTTTTCATGAATCTCTGGAAGCCAGTCACTGGGTAGAATTATACTGAGGAATGAACACTGGCAAAGGGACATTGGCTTCAGGACACGCCCAAGACAAAGCTGCAAAGGATGGGGCTTGGGGACTCAGGGACCGCATGTATGAAAATGGACAGAACAGATGCCTGTGAATAAACGGTGGAGCAGGTTCATTCTCCTGCCCGCCCTCTGCACCCACTCACACGCCGAGTCCAGGGCAGGATGATTCCAGGATGGTTACATTTCGGGGCTCTGGGATATCAGAAGACCTGCAGATTCGTCTCACCTCTCAGGTGTCTTGCTCAGGGCCTCAGCTCACCCACGCAAGGCCACAAGACGCCGCCAGCTGTCCCATCCTCCCCGCCGCAAGACGTGACAACATCCGGGGAAAGAACTGTCGAAGGCTCCCGCTCTTCCACGCCCCTCTCATAAGAGCAAGAACTCTTTTCCCAACAGCCCTCCCGCCACGTCTCATTAGCCAGGATTGGGTCACGTGGCCGCCCCTACACCAGTCACAAGCAAAGAGGAATGGAATTTCTGTGGTTGACTCAGGGCAATGCTTCTCAAACTTGAGTGGGCATTAGAAAGGCCTGGCGATCTTGTGAAAACACCCATTCCTGGGCACCACCCCCAAAGGTTCTGGTTTAGTGAGTCTCAGGGTGGGGCCGGAGAGTTTTCATTTTTTGCCAGCTCCCAGATGATGCTGATGGTGCGGGTGTAGGAATCACTGGACTTAAGGAAACAACAATGAAAGGGCTCATCCTGTTAGAGGATTTTGAGTGGTTCTAAAGTGACTTCCTGCCCACATGTTTCAAGCGAAACTTTTTCGCGCACACTGCCTGCCCTCATGCTCAAAGCTTAGTCATCCCTTGCATCTAGGGAAGTTATGATTGTAACCATCAGAAGAACTAAAAGCAGAAATGGTCACAAGTGGCTACCCTAGAAAAGCAGGTGGGAGAGGAGGGGGAGAAAGGGAAGTGATGGCATTTTTTATTATGATTATGTACCCATCCACACTGACTGGATTTTTCTTTTCATTGGTGTTATTGAATAATAATTCTTTTTTTAAAATAGTTTATTGTCAAATTGTTTTCATACAACACCCAGTGCTCTTCCCCATAAGTGCTCTCCTCCACGACCACCACCTCTTTTCCCCTCTCCCCCTTCCCCTTCAACCCTCAGTTCGTTTTCAGTATTCAGTAGTCTCTCAAGTTTTGCATCCCTCTCTCTCCCCAACTCTCTTTCCCTCTTCCCCTGCCCCTGGTCCTCCATTAGGTTTCTCCTGTTCTCCTGTTAAACCTATGAGTGCAAACATATGGTATCTGCCCTTCTCTGCCTGACTTATTTCGCTTAGCATGACACCCTCGAGGTCCATCCACTTTCCTACAAATGGCCAGATTTCATTCTTTCTCATTGCCATGTAATACTCCATTGTATATATA